>NW_024395744.1:0-24785 GCF_016617805.1 Bactrocera tryoni | reverse complement strand
TTTACATATTTATGCTAATTCGCCGTTTTGATGTTATTGGAGTTGTCATAGAGTTGTATAAAACCATAACAACAGTGTATTTGGAACAATCTAACAATCTTATATTAAGGTGTTGAATCGATTTTTTAGTACATACACATTTAGCAATCGATATCAAGTTGCGTAAAAATATGAACTTTACATATTTATGCTAATTAGCCTTTTTGAGGTTATTAGAGTTGTCATATAGTTGTCGTATAGCCATAACGACAGTGTATTTGGAAATATCTAACAATCTTATATTAAGGCGTTGAATCGATTTTTTAGTACATATACATTAAGGAATCGACTTCAAGTTGCGTAAAAAGTGAACTTTACATATTTCTGTTAATTAGCCGTTCTGATGTTGTTGAAGTTTTCATAGAGTTGTCGTATAGCCATAACGACAATGCATTTGGAAAAACTTCACAATCTTATGTTAAAGTGTATAATCAATTTTTCAGTACATACACATTAAGCAATCGATATCAAGTTGCGTAAAAATATGAACTTTACACACTTATGTCAACTAGCTGTTTTGATGTTATTGGAGTTGTCATAGAGTTGTCGTATAGCCATAACAACAGTGTTCTTGGAGCAATTTCACAATCTTAAGTTAAGGTGTAGAATCGATTTTTTGATACATACACATTAAGGAATCGATATCAAGTTGCGTAAAAATATGAACTTTACATATTTATGCCAATTACCCGTTTTGATGTTATTGAAGTTGTCATAGAGTTGTCCTATAGCAATAGCGACAGTGTATTTGGAACAGTTTCACAATCTTAAGTTACGGTGTAGAATCGATTTTTTGATACATACACGTTAAGCAATCGTTATCAAGTTGCGTAAAAATATGAACTTTACATATTTATGCTATTTAGCCGTTTTGATGTAGAGTTGTCGTATAGCCATTACGACAGTGTATTTGGTGCATTTCACATTAAGCAATCAATATTAAGTTGCGTAAAAAGATGAACTTTACATATTTATGCTAACAAGCCGTTTTTATGTTATTGGAGTTGTCATAGAGTTGTCCTTTAGCAATAGCGACAGTGTATTTGTAAGAATTTAACAATCCTAAATTAAGGTGTAGATTTGAATTTTTCGGTACATACACATTAATCAATCGATATCAAGTTGCGTAAAAATATGAACTTTACATATTTATGCAAATTAGCCGTTTTGATGCTATTGGAGTTGTCACAGAGTTGTTCTATAGCAATAGCGACAGTGTATTTGGAACAACTTTGCAATCTTCAATTAAGGTGTAAAATGGATTTTTTGGTACATACACATCAAGCAATCGATATCAAGTTGCGTAAAAATATTAACTTTACTTATTTATGCTAACTAGCCGTTTTGATGTTATTGGAGTTGTCATAGAGTTGTCCTATAGCAATAGCGACAATGTATTTGGAGCAATTTCACAATCTTACAGTAAGGTGTAGAACCGATTTTTTAGTACATACACATTAAGCAATCGATATCAGGTTGCGTAAAAATATGAACTTTACATATTTATGCTAACTAGCCGTTTTGATGTTATTGGAGCTTTTATAGAGTTGTCCTATAGCAATAGCGACAGTGTATATGGAACAGTTTCACAATCTTAAGTTACGGTGTAGAATCGATTTTTTGATATATACACATTAAGCAATCGTTATCAAGTTGCGTAACAATATGAACTTTACATATTTATGCTAACTAGCCGTTTTGATGTTATTGGAGTTGTCATAGAGTTGTCCTGTAGCAATAGCGACAATGTATTTGGAGCAATTTCACAATCTTACATTAAGGTGTAGAACCGATTTTTTAGTACATACACATTAAGCAATCGATATCAGGTTGCGTAAAATATGAACTTTACATATTAATGCTATTTAGCCGTTTTGATGTAGAGTTGTCGTATAGCCATAACGACAGTGTATTTGGTGCAATTTTGCAATCTTATATAAAGGTGTAGAACCGATTTTTTAGTACATACACATTAAGCAATCGATATTAAGTTGTGTAAAAATATTAACTTTACATATTTATGCTAACTAGCCGTTTTGTTGTTATTGGAGCTTTCATGGAGTTTTCCTACAGCAATAGCGACAGTGTATATGGAACAACTTCACAAGCTTATATTAAGGTGTAGAATCGAGATTTTGATTCCTACACACTTAGGAATCGATATCAAGTTGCGTAAAATTATGAACTTTACATATTTATGCTAACTAGCCGTTTTGATGTTATTGGAGTTGTCATAGAGTTGTCGTATAGCCATAGCGACAATGTATTTGAAACATATTTGCAAATTTAGGTTAAGGTGTAGAATTGATTTTTTGGTACATACACAATATGCAATCAATATCAGGTAGCGTAAAAATATGAACTTTACACACTTATGCTAACTAGCCGTTTTGATGTTATTGGAGTTGTCATAGAGTTGTCCTATAGCAATAGCGACAATGTATTTGGAACAATTACACAATCTTACATTAAGGTATAGAACCGATTTTTTAGTACATACACATTAAGCAATCGATATCAGGTTGCGTAAAAATATGAAATTTACATATTTATGCTATTTACTCGTTTTGATGTAGAGTTGTCGTATAGCCATAACGACAGTGTATTTGGTGCAATTTCACAAACTTATTAACACTATTAACACATATTAAGGTGTTAAACCGCTTTTTTAGTACATGCACATTAAGCAAACGATATTAAGTTGCGTAAAAATATGAACTTTACATATTTATGCTATTTAGCCGTTTTGATGTTATTGGAGCATTCATAGAGTTGTCCTACAGCAATAACGACAATGTATTTGAAACAATTTAACAATCCTAAATTAAGGTGTATAATTTATTTTTTAGTACATTACTACACATTAAGCAATCGATATCAAGATGCGTAAAAATATGATCTTTATATATTTATGCAAACTAGCCGTTTTGATGTTATTGGAGTTGTCATAGAGTTGTCCAATAGCAATAGCGACAATGTATTTGGAACAGTTTTGCAATCTCAAATTAAGGTGCAGAATATACTTTTTGGTACAGACTCATTATGCAATCGATATCAGGTTGCGTAAAAATATGAACTTTACATATTTATGCAAATTAGCCGTTTTGATGTTATTGGAGTTGTCATAGAGTTGTATAAAACCATAACAACAGTGTATTTGGAACAATCTAACGATCTTATATTAAGGTGTTGAATCGATTTTTTAGTACATACACATTTGGCAATCGATATCAAGTTGCGTAAAAATATGAACTTTACATATTTATGCTAATTGGCCTTTTTGAGGTTATTAGAGTTGTCATATAGTTGTCGTATAGCCATAACAACAGTGTATTTGGAAATATCTAACAATCTTATATTAAGGTGTTGAATCGATTTTTTAGTACATATACATTAAGGAATCGACTTCAAGTTGCGTAAAAAGTGAACTTTACATATTTCTGTTAATTAGCCGTTCTGATGTTGTTGAAGTTTCCATAGAGTTGTCGTATAGCCATAACGACAATGCATTTGGAAAAACTTCACAATCTTATGTTAAAGTGTATAATCAATTTTTCAGTACATACACATTAAGCAATCGATATCAAGTTGCGTAAAAATATGAACTTTACACACTTATGTCAACTAGCTGTTTTGATGTTATTGGAGTTGTCATAGAGTTGTCGTATAGCCATAACAACAGTGTTCTTGGAGCAATTTCACAATCTTAAGTTAAGGTGTAGAATCGATTTTTTGATACATACACATTAAGGAATCGATATCAAGTTGCGTAAAAATATGAACTTTACATATTTATGCCAATTACCCGTTTTGATGTTATTGAAGTGGTCATAGAGTTGTCCTATAGCAATAGCGACAGTGTATTTGGAACAGTTTCACAATCTTAAGTTACGGTGTAGAATCGATTTTTTGATACATACACGTTAAGCAATCGTTATCAAGTTGCGTAAAAATATGAACTTTACATATTTATGCTATTTAGCCGTTTTGATGTAGAGTTGTCGTATAGCCATTACGACAGTGTATTTGGTGCATTTCACATTAAGCAATCAATATTAAGTTGCGTAAAAAGATGAACTTTACATATTTATGCTAACAAGCCGTTTTTATGTTATTGGAGTTGTCATAGAGTTGTCCTTTAGCAATAGCGACAGTGTATTTGTAAGAATTTAACAATCCTAAATTAAGGTGTAGATTTGAATTTTTCGGTACATACACATTAATCAATCGATATCAAGTTGCGTAAAAATATGAACTTTACATATTTATGCAAATTAGCCGTTTTGATGCTATTGGAGTTGTCACAGAGTTGTTCTATAGCAATAGCGACAGTGTATTTGGAACAACTTTGCAATCTTCAATTAAGGTGTAAAATGGATTTTTTGGTACATACACATCAAGCAATCGATATCAAGTTGCGTAAAAATATTAACTTTACTTATTTATGCTAACTAGCCGTTTTGATGTTATTGGAGTTGTCATAGAGTTGTCCTATAGCAATAGCGACAATGTATTTGGAGCAATTTCACAATCTTACATTAAGGTGTAGAACCGATTTTTTAGTACATACACATTAAGCAATCGATATCAGGTTGCGTAAAAATATGAACTTTACATATTTATGCTAACTAGCTCTTTTGATGTTATTGGAGCTTTCATAGAGTTGTCCTACAGCAATAGCGACAGTGTATATGGAACAGTTTCACAATCTTAAGTTACGGTGTAGAATCGATTTTTTGATACATACACATAAAGCAATCGATATCAAGTTGCGTAACAATATGAACTTTACATATTTTTGCTGACTCGCCGTTTTGATGTTATTGGAGTTGTCATAGAGTTGTCCTATAGCAATAGCGACAATGTATTTAGAACAACTTAGCAATCTTAAATTAAGGTGTAGATTTAACTTTTTGGTACACACTCATTATGTAATCGATATCAGGTTGCGTAAAAATATGAACTTTACATATTTATGCTATTTAGCCGTTTTGATGTAGAGTTGTCGTATAGCCATAACGACAGTGTATTTGGTGCAATTTTGCAATCTTATATAAAGGTGTAGAACCGATTTTTTAGTACATACACATTAAGCAATCGATATTAAGTTGTGTAAAAATATGAACTTTACATATTTATGCTAACTAGCCGTTTTGTTGTTATTGGAGCTTTCATAGAGTTTTCCTACAGCAATAGCGACAGTGTATATGGAACAACTTCATAAGCTTATATTAAGGTGTAGAATCGAGATTTTGATTCCTACACACTTAGGAATCGATATCAAGTTGCGTAAAATTATGAGCTTTACATATTTATGCTAACTAGCCGTTTTGATGTTATTGGAGTTGTCATAGCGTTGTCCTATAGCCATAGCGACAATGTATTTGAAACATATTTGCAAATTTAGGTTAAGGTGTAGAATTGATTTTTTGGTACATACACAATATGCAATCAATATCAGGTAGCGTAAAAATATGAACTTTACACACTTATGCTAACTAGCCGTTTTGATGTTATTGGAGTTGTCATAGAGTTGTCCTATAGCAATAGCGACAATGTATTTGGAACAATTACACAATCTTACATTAAGGTATAGAACCGATTTTTTAGTACATACACATTAAGCAATCGATATCAGGTTGCGTAAAAATATGAAATTTACATATTTATGCTATTTACTCGTTTTGATGTAGAGTTGTCGTATAGCCATAACGACAGTGTATTTGGTGCAATTTCACAAACTTATTAACACTATTAACACATATTAAGGTGTTAAACCGCTTTTTTAGTACATGCACATTAAGCAAACGATATTAAGTTGCGTAAAAATATGAACTTTACATATTTATGCTATTTAGCCGTTTTGATGTTATTGGAGCATTCATAGAGTTGTCCTACAGCAATAACGACAATGTATTTGAAACAATTTAACAATCCTAAATTAAGGTGTATAATTGATTTTTTAGTACATTACTACACATTAAGCAATCGATATCAAGATGCGTAAAAATATGAACTTTATATATTTATGCAAACTAGCCGTTTTGATGTTATTGGAGTTGTCATAGAGTTGTCCAATAGCAATAGCGACAATGTATTTTAACAATTTAACAATCCTAAATTAAGGTGCAGAATTGACTTTTTGGTACAGACTCATTATGCAATCGATATCAGGTTGCGTAAAAATATGAACTTTACATATTTATGCAAATAAGCCGTTTTGATGTTATTGGAGTTGTCATAGAGTTGTATAAAACCATAACAACAGTGTATTTGGAACAATCTAACGATCTTATATTAAGGTGTTGAATCGATTTTTTAGTACATACACATTTGGCAATCGATATCAAGTTGCGTAAAAATATGAACTTTACATATTTATGCTAATTGGCCTTTTTGAGGTTATTAGAGTTGTCATATAGTTGTCGTATAGCCATAACAACAGTGTATTTGGAAATATCTAACAATCTTATATTAAGGTGTTGAATCGATTTTTTAGTACATATACATTAAGGAATCGACTTCAAGTTGCGTAAAAAGTGAACTTTACATATTTCTGTTAATTAGCCGTTCTGATGTTGTTGAAGTTTTCATAGAGTTGTCGTATAGCCATAACGACAATGCATTTGGAAAAACTTCACAATCTTATGTTAAAGTGTATAATCAATTTTTCAGTACATACACATTAAGCAATCGATATCAAGTTGCGTAAAAATATGAACTTTACACACTTATGTCAACTAGCTGTTTTGATGTTATTGGAGTTGTCATAGAGTTGTCGTATAGCCATAACAACAGTGTTCTTGGAGCAATTTCACAATCTTAAGTTAAGGTGTAGAATCGATTTTTTGATACATACACATTAAGGAATCGATATCAAGTTGCGTAAAAATATGAACTTTACATATTTATGCCAATTACCCGTTTTGATGTTATTGAAGTGGTCATAGAGTTGTCCTATAGCAATAGCGACAGTGTATTTGGAACAGTTTCACAATCTTAAGTTACGGTGTAGAGTCGATTTTTTGATACATACACGTTAAGCAATCGTTATCAAGTTGCGTAAAAATATGAACTTTACATATTTATGCTATTTAGCCGTTTTGATGTAGAGTTGCCGTATAGCCATTACGACAGTGTATTTGGTGCATTTCACAATCTTATATTAAGGTGTAGAACCGATTTTTTAGTACATCCACATTATGCAATCAATATTAAGTTGCGTAAAAAGATGAACTTTACATATTTATGCTAACAAGCCGTTTTTATGTTATTGGAGTTGTCATAGAGTTGTCCTCTAGCAATAGCGACAGTGTATTTGTAAGAATTTGACAATCCTAAATTAAGGTGTAGATTTGAATTTTTCGGTACATACACATTAATCAATCGATATCAAGTTGCGTAAAAATATGAACTTTACATATTTATGCAAATTAGCCGTTTTGATGCTATTGGAGTTGTCACAGAGTTGTCCTATAGCAATAGCGACAGTGTATTTGGAACAACTTTGCAATCTTCAATTAAGGTGTAAAATTTAATTTTTTGGTACATACACATCAAGCAATCGACATCAAGTTGCGTAAAAATATTAACTTTACTTATTTATGCTAACTAGCCGTTTTGATGTAGACTTGTCGTATAGCCATAACGACAGTGTATTTGGTGCATTTTCACAATCTTATATTAAGGTGTAGAACCGATTTTTTAGTACATACACATTAAGCAATCGATATAAGGTTGCGTAAAAATACGAACTTTACATATATATGCTAACTAGCCGTTTTGATGTTATTGGAGCTTTCATAGAGTTGTCCTACAGCAATAGCGACAGTGTATATGGAACAGTTTCACAATCTTAAGTTACGGTGTATAATCGATTTTTTGATACATACACGTTAAGCAATCGTTATCAAGTTGCGTAAAAATATGAACTTTACATATTTATGCTATTTAGCCGTTTTGATGTAGAGTTGTCGTATAGCCATTACGACAGTGTATTTGGTGCATTTCACAATCTTATATTAAGGTGTAGAACCGAGTTTTTAGTACATACACATTAAGCAATCGATATTAAGTTGCGTAAAAATATGAAATTTACATATTTATGCTAACAAGCCGTTTTGATGTTATTGGAGTTGTCATAGAAATGTCGTATAGATATAGCGACAGTAAATTTGGAACAGCTTCACAATCTTAAATTAAGGTGTAGATTTAAATTTTTCGGTACATACACAGTAAGCAATCGATATCAAGTTGCGTAAAAATATGAACTTTACATACTTATGCTAACTCGCCGTTTTGATGTTATTGGAGTTGTCATAGAGTTGTGCTATAGCAATAGCGACAGTGTATTTGGAACAATTTAACAATCCTAAATTAAGGTGTAGAGTTGACTTTTTGGTACATACACATTAAGCAATCGATATCAAGTTGCGTAAAAATATTAACTTTACTTATTTATGCTAACTAGCCGTTTTGATGTAGAGTTGTCGTATAGCCATAACGACAGAGTATTTGGTGCATTTTCACAATCTTATATTAAGGTGTAGAACCGATTTTTTTGTACATACACATTAAGCAATCGATATTAAGTTGCGTAAAAATACGAACTTTACATATTTATCCTAACTAGCCGTTTTGATGTTATTGGAGCTTTCATAGAGTTGTCCTACAGCAATAGCGACAGTGTATATGGAACAATTTCACAATCTTACATTAAGGTGAAGAACCGATTTTTTAGTACATACAGATTACGCAATCGATATAAAGTTGCGCAAAAATATGAACTTTACATATTTTTGCTAACTAGACGTTTTGATGTTATTGGAGTTGTCATAGAGTTGTCCTATAACAATAGCGACAGTGTATTTGGAACAATTTAACAATCCTAAATAAAGGTGTAGAATCGATTTTTTGGTACATACACATTATGCAATCGATATCAGATTGCGTAAAAATATGAATTTTACATATTTATGCTAACTAACCGTTTTGATGTTATTGGAGCTTTCATAGAGTTGTCGTATAGCCATAACGAGAGTGTCATTGGAGCAATTTCACAATCTTATGTTAAGGTGTAGAATTGATATTTTGGTACATACACATTATGCAATCGATATCAGGTAGCGTAAAAATATGAACTTAACATATTTATGCAAATAAGCCGTTTTGATGTTATTGGAGTTGTCATAGAGTTGTCTTATAGCCATAGCGACTGTGAATTTGGAGCAATTTCAGAATTTTATTTTAAAGTGTAGAATCGATTTTTTAGTACATACACATTAAGCAATTGATATCAAGATACGTCAAAATATGAAATTTACATATTTCTGTTAATTAGCCGTTTTGATGTTAGTGGAGCTTTCATAGAGTTGTCGTATAGCCATAACGACAGTGTCTTTGGAGCAACTTCACAATCTCAAGTTAAGGTGCAGAATCGATTTTTTGATACATACACATTAAGGAATCGATATCAAGTTGCGTAAAAATATGAACTTTACATATTTATGCTAATTACCCGTTTTGATGTTATTGAAGTTGTCGTAGAGTTGTCCTATAGCAATAGCGACAGTGTATTTGGAACAATTTAACAATCCTAAATAAAGGTGTAGAATCGATTTTTTGGTACATACACATTATGCAATCGATATCAGATTGCGTAAAAATATGAATTTTACATATTTATACTATTTAGAGGTTTTGATGTTATTGGTGTTGTCATAGAGTTGTCCTTTAGCAATAGCGACAGTGTATTTGGAACAATTTAACAATCCTAATTTAAGGTGTAGAATCGATTTTTTAGTACATACACATAAAGCAATCGATATCAAGAAGCGCAAAAATATGAACTTTACATATTTCTGTTAATTGGCCGTTTTGATGTTATTGGAGTTGTCATAGAGTTGTCCTATAGCCATAGAGACAATGTATTTGGAACATATTTGCAATCTTAGATTAAGGTGTAGAATTGATTTTTTGGTACATACACAATATCCAATCGATATCAGGTAGCGTAAAATTATGAACTTTACATATTTTTGCTAATTACCCGTTTTGATGTTATTGGAGTTGTCATAGAGTTTTCGTATAGCCATAGCGACAGTGTATTTGGAGCAACTTACAATCTTATATTAAGGTGTTGAATCGATTTTTTGGAACATACATATTATGCAATCGATATCAAGATGCGTAAAAATATGAACTTTATATATTTATGCAAATTAGCCGTTTTGATGTTATTGGAGTTGTCATAGAGTTGTCGTATAGCCATAGCGACAGTGTATTTGGAGAAATTTTACAATCTTACATTAAGGTGTAGAATCGATTTTTTGGTACATACACAATATCCAATCGATATCAGGTAGCGTAAAAATATGAACTTTACGTATTTTTGCTAATTACCCGTTTTGATGTTATTGGAGTTGTCATGGAGTTTTCGTATAGCCATAACGACAGTGTATTTGGAGCAATATCATAATCTTATATTAAGGTGTAGAATCGATTTTTTAGTACATACACATTAAGCAATCGATATCAAGTTTCGTAAAAATATGAACTTTACATATTTCTGTCAATTAACCGTTTTTTTGTTATTGGAGTTGTCATAGAGTTGCCCCATAGCAATAGCGACAGTGTATTTGGAACAATTTTACAATCTTAAATTAAGATGTAAAATTGATTTTTTGGTACATACATATTATGCAATCGATATCAAGATGCGTAAAAATATGAACTTTACATATTTATGCAAATTATTCGTTTTGATGTTATTGTAGTTGTCATAGAGCTGCCCTATAGCAATAGCGACAGTGTATTTGGAAACACTTTGCAATCTTAAATTAAGGTGTAGGATCGATTTTTTGATACATACACATTATGCAATCGATACCAAAATGCGTATAAATATGAATTTTACATATTTATACTATTTAGAGGTTTTGATGTTATTGGAGTTGTCATAGAGTTGTCCTACAGCAATAGCGACAGTGAATATGGAACAATTTAACAACCCTAAATTAAGGTGTAGAATCGATTTTATAGTACATACATATTAAGCAATCGATATCAAGATGCGTAGAAATATGAACTTTACATTTTTTTTTTAATTACCCGTTTTGATGTTATTGGAGTTGTTAAAGATTTGTCCTATAGCAATAGCGACAGTTTATTTGGAACAATTTAACAATCCTAAATTAAGGTGAAGAATTGATTTTTTGGTACATACACATTATGTAATCGATATCAGGTTGCGTAAAAATATGAACTTTACATATTTATGCTATTTAGCCGTTTTGATGTTATTGGAGCTTTCATAGAGTTGTCGTGTAGCCATACCGACAATGTCTTTGGAGCCATATCACAATCTTAAGTTAAGGTATAATAGTTTTTTTGATACATTCACATTTAAAATCGATATCAAGTTGCTTAAAAATATGAGCTTTACATATTTATGCTAACTCGCCGTTTTGATGTTATTGAATTTGTCATAGAGTTGTCGTATAGCCAAAGCGACAGTGTATTTGGAGCAATTTCACAATCTTATATTAAGGTGTAGAATCGATTATTTAACACATACACATTAAGCAATTGATATCAAGATGCGTAGATAGATTTAGATATTTCTGTTAATTAGCCGTTTTGATGTTATTGGAGCTTTCATAGAGTTGTCGTATAGCCATAACGACAGTGTCTTTGGAGCAATTTCAAGATCTTAAGTTAAGGTGTAGAAACGATTTTTTGGTACAAACACATTAAGCAATCAATATCAAGTTGCGTAAAAATATGAACTTTACATATTTATGCTAATTACCCGTTTTGATGTTATTGGAGTTGTCATAGAGTTGTCCTGTAGCAATAGCGACAGTGTATTTGGAACAATTTAACAATCCTAAATTAAGGTGTAGGATTGATTTTTTGTACATAAACATTATGCAATCGATATTAGGTTACGTAAAAATATGAACTTTACATATTTATGCTATTTAGCCGTTTTGATGTTATTGGAGCTTTTATAGAGTTGTCGTATAGCCATAGCGACAGTGTATTTGGAGCAATTTCACAATTTTATATTAAGGTGAAGAACCGATTTTTTAGTACATACACATTAAGCAATCGATACCAAGTTGCGTAAAAATACAAACTTTACATATTTATGCTAACTAGCCGTTTTGATATTATCGGAGTTGTCATACAGTTGTCCTATAGCAATAGCGACAGTGTATTTGGATCAATTTCACAATCCTATATTAAGGTGTATAATCGATTTTTTGGTACATACACAATATGCAATCGCTATCAGGTAGCGTAAAAATATGAACTTTACATATTTATGCTAACTAGCCGTTTTGATGTTATTGGAGTTGTCATAGAGTTGTCCTACAGCAATACCGGTAGTGTATTTGGAACAATTTAGCGATCCTAAATTAAGGTGTAGAATCGATTTTTTGGTACATACACATTATGCAATCGATAAGAGATTGCGTAAAAATATGAATTTTACATATTTATACTATTTAGAGGTTTTGATGTTATTGGTGTTGTCATAGAGTTGTCCTTTAGCAATAGCGACAGTGTATTTGGAACAATTTAACAATCCTAATTTAAGGTGTAGAAACGATTTTTTAGTACATACACATTAAGCAATCGATATCAAGAAGCCCAAAAATATGAACTTTACATATTTCTGTTAATTGGCCGTTTTGATGTTATTGGAGTTGTCATAGAGCTGTCCTATAGCCATAGCGACAATGTATTTGGAACATATTTGCATACATAACATAAGGTGTAGAATTTATTTTTTTGGTACACACACAATATCCAATCGATATCAGGTAGCGTAAAAAAATGAACTTTACATATTTTTGCTAATTACCCGTTTTGATGTTATTGGAGTTGTCATAGAGTTTTCGTATAGCCATAGCGACAGTGTATTTGGAGCAATATCATAATCTTATATTAAGGTGTAGAATCGAATTTTTAGTACATACACATTAAGCAATCGATATCAAGATGCGTAAAAATATGAGCTTTACATATTTCTGTTAATTAGCCGTTTTGATGTTATTGGAGTTGTCATAGAGTTGTCGTATGGCCATAGCGACAGTGTAGTTGGAGCAATTTTACAATCTTACATTAAGGTGTAGAATCGATTTTTTGGTACATACATATTAAGCAATCGATATCAAGATGCGTAGAAATATGAACTTTACATTTTTTTTTTAATTACCCGTTTTGATGTTATTGGAGTTGTTAAAGAGTTGTCCTATAGCAATAGCGACAGTTTATTTGGAACAATTTAACAATCCTAAATTAAGGTGAAGAATTGATTTTTTGGTACATACACATTATGTAATCGATATCAGGTTGCGTAAAAATATGAACTTTACATATTTATGCTATTTAGCCGTTTTGATGTTATTGGAGCTTTCATAGAGTTGTCGCGTAGCCATACCGACAATGTCTTTGGAGCCATATCACAATCTGAAGTTAAGGTGTAGAATAGATTTTTTGATACATTCACATTTAACAATCGATATCAAGTTGCGTAAAAATATGAGCTATACATATTTATGCTAACTCGCCGTTTTGATGCTATTGAAGTTGTCATAGAGTTGTCGTATAGCCATATCGACAGTGTATTTGGAGCAATTTAACAATCCTAAATTAAGGTGTAGAATCGATTATTTAGTACATACACATTAAGCAATTGATATCAAGATGCGTAGAAATATGAACTTTACATATTTCTGTTAATTAACCGTTTTGATGTTATTGGAGCTTTCATAGAGTTGTCGTATAGTTATAACGACAGTGTCTTTGGAGCAATTTCAAGATCTTAAGTTAAGGTGTAGAAACGATTTTTTGGTACAAACACATTAAGCAATCGATATCAAGTTGCGTAAAAATATGAACTTTACATATTTATGCTAATTACCCGTTTTGATGTTATTGGAGTTGTCATAGAGTTGTCCTATAGCAATAGCTACAGTGTATTTGGAACAATTTAACAATCCTAAATTAAGGTGTAAAATTGATTTTTTGGTACATACACATTATGCAATCGATATCAGGTTGCGTAAAAATATGAACTTTACATATTTATGCTATTTAGCCATTTTGATGTTATTGGAGCTTTCATAGAGTTGTCGTATTGCCATAACGACAGCTTATTTGGTGCAATTTCACAATCTTATATTAAGGTGTAGAACCGATTTTTTAGTACATACACATTAAGCAATCGATATTAAGTTGTGTAAAAATATGAACTTTACATATTAATGCTAACTAGCCGTTTTGATGTTATTGGAGTTGTCATAGAGTTGTCCTACAGCAATAGCGACAGTGTATTTGGAACAATTTAACAACCCTAAATTAAGGTGTAGAAACGATTTTTTAGTACATACACATTAAGCAATCGATATCAAGAAGCGCAAAAATATGAACTTTACATATTTCTGTTAATTGGCCGTTTTGATGTTATTGGAGTTGTCATAGAGTTGTCCTATAGCCATAGGGACAATGTATTTGGAACATATTTGCAATCTTAGATTAAGGTGTAGAATCGATTTTTTAGTACATACACATTAAGCAATCGATATCAAGATGCGTAAAAATATGAGCTTTACATATTTCTGTTAATTAGCCGTTTTGATGTTATTGGAGTTGTCATAGAGTTGTCGTATAGCCATAGCGACAGTGTATTTGGAGCAATTTCACAATCTTATATTAAGGTGTAGAATCGATTTTTTAATACATACACAATAAGCAATCGATATCAAGATGCGTAGAAATATGAACTTTACATATTTCTGTTAATTAGCCGTTTTGATGTTATTGGGGTTGTCATAGAGTTGTCGTATAGCCATAGCGACAATGTATTTGGAGCAATTTTACAGCCTTACATTAAACCGATTTTTTGGTACATACACATTATGTAATCGATATCAGGTTGCGTAAAAATATGAACTTTACATATTTATGCTATTTAGCCGTTTTGATGTTATTGGAGCTTTCATAGAGTTGTCGTGTAGCCATACCGACAATGTCTTTGGAGCCATATCACAATCTTAAGTTAAGGTGTAGAATAGAATTTTTAATACATTCACATTTAACAATCGATATCAAGTTGCGTAAAAATATGAACTTTACATATTTATGCTAACTAGCCGTTTTGATGTTATTGGAGTTGTCATAGAGTTGTCCTACAGCAATAGCGACAGTGTATATGGAACAATTTAACAATCCTAAATTAAGGTGTAGAATTGATTATTTAGTACATACACATTAAACAATCGATATCAAGTTGCGTAAAAATATGAGCTTTACATATTTATGCTAACTAGCCGTTTTGATGTTATTGGAGTTGTCATAGAGTTGTCCTATAGCAATAGCGACAGTGTATATGGAACAAATTCACAAGCTTATATTAAGGTGTAGAAACGATTTTTTGATACATACACATTAAGCAATCGATATCAAGTTGCGTAAAAATATGAACTTTACATATTTATGCTAACTAGCCGTTTTGATGTTATTGGAGTTGTCATAGAGTTGTCCTATAGCAATAGCGACAGTGTATTTGGAACAACTTAACAATAATAAATTAAGGTGTAGAATTGATTTTTTGGTACATACACATTATGCAATCGATATCAGGTTGCGTAAAAATATGAACTTTACATATTTATGCTATTTAGCCGTTTTGATGTAGAGTTGTCGTATAGTTATAACGACAGTGTATTTGGTGCAATTTCACAATCTTATATTAAGGTGTAGAACCGATTTTTTAGTACATACACATTAAGCAATCGATATTAAGTTGTGTAAAAATATGAACTTTACATATTAGTGCTAACTAGCCGTTTTGATGTTATTGGAGTTGTCATAGAGTTGTCCGACAGCAATAGCGACAGTGTATATGGAACAATTTAACAATCCTAAATTAAGGAGTAGAATTGAATTTTTGGTACATACACATTATGCAATCGATATCAGGTTGTGTAAAAATATGAACTTTACATATTTATGCTAACTAGCCGTTTTGATGTTATTGGAGTTGTCATAGAGTTGTCGTATAGCCATAGCGACAGTGTATTTGGAGCAATTTCTTAATCTTATATTAAGGTGTAGAATCGATTTTTTGGTACATACACATTAAGCAATCGATATCAAGATGCGTAAAAATATGAACTTTACATATTTATGCCAATTAGCCGTTTTGATGCTATTGGAGTTGTCACAGAGTTGTTCTATAGCAATAGCGACAGTGTATTTGGAACAATTTTACAATCTTAAATTAAGATGTAAAATTGATTTTTTGGTACATACATTTTATGCAATCGAAATCAAGATGCGTAAAAATATGAACTTTGCATATTTATGCAAATTAGCCGTTTTGATTTTATTGGAGTTGTCATAGAGTTGTTCTATAGCTATAGCGACAGTGTATTTGGAACAATTTTACAATCTTAAATTAAGATGTAAAATTGATTTTTTGGTACATACATATTATGCAATCGATATCAAGATGCGTAAAAATATGAACTTTACATATTAATGCTAACTAGCCGTTTTGATGTTATTGGAGTTGTCATAGAGTTGTCCTACAGCAATAGCGACAGTGAATATGGAACAATTTAACAACCCTAAATTAAGGTGTAGAATTTATTTTTTGGTGCATGCACATTATGCAATCGATATCAAGTTGCGTAAAAATATGAACTTTACATATTTATGCTAACTAGCCGTTTTGATATTATTGGAGTTGTCATAGAGTTGTCCTATTGCAATCGCGACAGTGTATATGGAACAACTTCACAAGATTATATTAAGGTGTAGAATCGAGATTTTGATACATACACAATAAGCAATCGATATCAAGTTGCGTAAAAATATTAACTTTACATATTTATGCTAACTAGCCGTTTTGATGTTATTGGAGTTGTCATAGAGTTGTCGTATAGCCATAATAACAGTGTATTTGGAGCAATTTGAAAATCCCAAATTAAGGCGTAGAATCGATTTGTTAGTACATACACATTAAGCAATCGATATCAAGTTGCGTAAAAATATGAACTTTACATATTTATGCTAACTAGCCGTTTTGATGTTATTGGAGTTGTCATAGAGTTGTCCTTTAGCAATAGCGACAATGTATTTGGAAAAATTTAACAATCTTAAATTAAGGTGTAAAATTGATTTTTTGGTACATACATATTATGCAATCGATATCAAGATGCGTAAAAATATGAACTTTACATATTTATGCAAATTAGCCGTTTTAATGTTATTGGAGTTGTCATAGAGTTGTCCTGTAGCAATAGCGACAATGTATTTGGAACAACTTAGCAATCCAAAATTAATGTGTAGAATAGATTTTTGATACATACACATTAAGCAATCGATATCAAGTTGCGTAAAAATATGAACTTTACATATTTATGCTATTTAGCCGTTTTGATGTTATTGGAGCTTTTATAGAGTTGTCGTATAGCCATAGCGACAGTGTATTTGGAGCACTTTCACAATTTTATATTAAGGTGAAGAACCGATTTTTTTGTACATACACATTAAGCAATCGATACCAAGTTGCGTAAAAATACAAACTTTACATATTTATGCTAACTAGCCGTTTTGATGTTATTGGAGTTGTCATAGAGTTGTCCTACAGCAATAGCGACAGTGAATATGGAACAATTTAACAACCCTAAATTAAGGTGTAGAATCGATTTTTTGGTACATACACAATATCCAATCGATATCATTTAGCGTAAATATATGAACTTTACATATTTTTGCTAATTACCCGTTTTGATGTTATTGGAGTTGTCATAGAATTTTCGTATAGCCATAGCGACAGTGTATTTGGAGCAATATTATAATCTTATATTAAGGTGTAGAATCGATTTTTTAGTACATACACATTAAGCAATCGATATCAAGGTGCGTAAAAATATGAGCTTTACATATTTCTGTTAATTAGCCGTTTTGATGTTATTGAAGTTATCATAGAGTTGTCGTATAGCCAAAGCGACAGTGTATTTGGAACAATTTAACAATCCTAAATTAAGGTGTAGAATCGATTTTTTGGTACATACACATTATGCAATCGATACCAGATTGCGTAAAAATATGAATTTTACATATTTATACTATTTAGAGGTTTTGATGTTATTGGTGTTGTCATAGAGTTGTCCTTTAGCAATAGCGACAGTGTATTTGGAACAATTTAGCAATCCTAATTTAAGGTGTAGAAACGATTTTTTAGTACAAACACATTAAGCAATCGATATCAAGAAGCGCAAAAATATGAACTTTACATATTTATGCTAATTACCCGTTTTGATGTTATTGGAGTTGTCATAGAGTTGTCCTGTAGCAATAGCGACAGTATATTTGGAACAATTTAACAATCCTAAATTAAGGTGTAGAATTGATTTTTTGGTACATAAACATTATGCAATCGATATCAGGTTGCGTAAAAATATGAACTTTACATATTTATGCTAATTAGCCTTTTTGAAGTTATGGGAGTTGTCATAGAGTTGTCGTATAGCCATTACGACAGTGTCTTTGGAGCAATTTCACAATCTTAAGTTAAGGTGTAGAATCGATTTTTTGATACATACACATTAAGCAATCGATATCAAGTTGCGTAAAATATGAACTTTACATATATATGCTATTTAGCCGTTTTGATGTTATTGGAGCTTTCATAGAGTTGTCGTATAGCCATAACGACAGTGTCTTTGGAGCAATTTCACAATCTTATATTAAGGTGAAGAACCGATTTTTTAGTACATACACATTAAGCAATCGATACCAAGTTGCGTAAAAATATGCACTTTACATATTAATGCTAACAAGCCGTTTTGATGTTATTGGAGTTGTCATAGAGTTGTCCTATAGCCATAGCGACAATGTATTTGGAACATATTTGCAATCTTAGATTAAGGTGTAGAATTGATTTTTTGGTACATACACAATATCCAATCGATATCAGGTAGCGTAAAAATATGAACTTTACATATTTATGCTAACTAGCCGGTTTGATGCTATTGGAGTTGTCATAGAGTTGTCCTACAGCAATACCGACAGTGTATTTGGAACAATTTAACAATCCTAATTTAAGGTGTAGAATCAATTTTTTGGTACATACACATTATGCAATCGATATCAGATTGCGTAAAAATATGAACTTTACATATTTATACTATTTAAAGGTTTTGATGTTATTGGTGTTGTCATAGAGTTGTCCTTTAGCAATAGCGACAGTGTATTTGGAACAATTTAACAATCCTAATTTAAGGTGTAGAAACGATTTTTTAGTACATACACATTAAGCAATCGATATCAAGAAGCGCAAATATATGAACTTTACATATTTCTGTTAATTGGCCGTTCTGATGTTATTGGAGTTGTCATAGAGTTGTCCTATAGCCATAGCGACAATGTATTTGGAACATATTTGCAATCTTAGATTAAGGTGTAGAATTTATTTTTTGATACATACACAATATCCAATCGATTTTAGGTAGCGTAAAAATATGAACATTACATATTTTTGCTAATTACCCGTTTTGATGTTATTGGAGTTGTCATAGAGTTTTCGTATAGCCATAGCGACAGTGTATTTGGAGCAATATCATAATCTTATATTAAGGTGTAGAATCGATTTTTTAGTACATACACATTAAGCAATCGATATCAAGATGCGTAAAGATATGAGCTTTACATATTTCTGTTAATTAGCCGTTTTGATGTTATTTTAGTTGTCATAGAGTTGTCGTATAGCCATAGCGACAGTGTAGTTGGAGCAATTTTACAATCTTACATTAAGGTGTAGAATCGATTTTTTGGTACATACATATTAAGCAATCGATATCAAGATGTGTAGAAATATGAACTTTACATTTTTTTTAATTACCCGTTTTGATGTTATTGGAGTTGTTAAAGAGTTGTCGTATAGCCATAGCGACAGTGTATTTGGAGCAATTTCACAATCTTATATTAAGGTGTAGAATCGATTATTTAGTACATACACATTAAGCAATTGATATCAAGATGCGTAGAAATATGAACTTTACATATTTCTGTTAATTAGCCGTTTTGATGTTATTGGAGTTGTCATAGAGTTGTCCTATAGCAATAGCGACAGTGTATTTGGAACAATTTTACAATCTTATATTAAGATGTTTTTGGTACATATACATTATGCAATCGATATCAAGATGCGTAAAAATATGAACTTTACATATTTATGCAAATTAGCCGTTTTAATGTTATTGGAGTTGTCATAGAGTTGTCGTATAGCAATAGCGACAGTAAATTTGGAACAATTTTACAATCTTAAATTAAGATGTAAAATTGATTTTTTGGTACATACATATTATGCAATCGATATCACGATGCGTAAAAATATGAACTTTACATATTTATGCTATTTAGCCGTTTTGATGTAGAGTTGTCGTATAGTTATAACGACAGTGTATTTGGTGCAATTTCGCAATCTTATATTAAGGTGTAGAACCGATTTTTTAGTACATACACATTAAGCAATCGATATTAAGTTGTGTAAAAATATGAACTTTACATATTAATGCTAACTAGCCGTTTTAATGTTATTGGAGTTGTCATAGAGTTTTCGTATAGCCATAGCGACAGTGTATTTGGAGCAATATTATAATCTTATATTAAGGTGTAGAATCGATTTTTTAGTACATACACATTAAGCAATCGATATCAAGATGCGTAAAAATATGAGCTTTACATATTTCTGTTAATTAGCTGTTTTGATGTTATTGAAGTTGTCATAGAGTTGTCGTATAGCCATAGCGACAGTGTATTTGGAACAATTTAACAATCCTAAATTAAGGTGTAGATTCGATTTTTTGGTACATACACATTATGCAATCGATATCAGATTGCGTAAAAATATGAATTTTACATATTTATACTATTTAGAGGTTTTGATGTTATTGGAGTTGTCATAGAGTTTTCGTATAGCAATAGCGACAGTGTATTTGGAACAATTTAACAATCCTAATTCAAGGTGTACAATCGATTTTTTAGTACATACATATTAAGCAATCGATACCAAGATGCGTAGCAATATGAACTTTACATTTTTTTTTAATTACCCGTCTTGATGTTATTGGAGTTATTAAAGAGTTGTCGTATAGCAATAGCGACAGTTTATTTGGAACAATTGAACAATCCTAAATTAAGATGAAGAATTGATTTTTTGGTACATACACATTATGTAATCGATATCAGGTTGCGTAAAAATATGAACTTTACATATTTCTGTTAATTGGCCGTTTTGATGTTATTGAAGTTGTCATAGAAATGTCGTATAGCCATAGCGACAGTGTATTTGGAGCAATTTCACAATCTTATATTAAGGTGTAGAATCGATTTTTTGGTACATACACATTATGCAATCGATATCAGATTGCGTAAAAATATGAATTTTACATATTTATACTATTTATAGGTTTTGATGTTATTGGTGTTGTCATAGAGTTGTCCTTTAGCAATAGCGACAGTGTATTTGGAACAATTTAACAATCCTAATTTAAGGTGTAGAAACGATTTTTTAGTACATACACATTAAGCAATCGATATCAAGAAGCGCAAATATATGAACTTTACATATTTCTGTTAATTGGCCGTTTTGATGTTATTGGAGTTGTCATAGAGTTGTCCTATAGCCATAGCGACAATGTATTTGGAACATATTTGCACTCTTAGATTAAGGTGTAGAATTGATTTTTTGGTACATACACAATATCCAATCGATATCAGGTAGCGTAAAAATATGAACTTTACATATTTTTGCAAATTACCCGTTTTGATGTTATTGGAGTTGTCATAGGGTTTTCGTATAGCCATAGCGACAGTGTATTTGGAGCAATATCATAATCTTATATTAAGGTGTAGAATCGATTTTTTAGTACATACACATTAAGCAATCGATATCAAGATGCGTAAAGATATGAGCTTTACATATTTCTGTTAATTAGCCGTTTTGATGTTATTGGAGTTGTCATAGAGTTGCCGTATAGCCATAGCGACAGTGTAGTTGGAGCAATTTTACAATCTTACATTAAGGTGTAGAATCGATTTTTTGGTACATACATATTAAGCAATCGATATCAAGATGTGTAAAAATATGAAAATTACATTTTTTTTAATTACCCGTTTTGATGTTATTGGAGTTGTTAAAGAGTTGTCGTATAGCCATAGCGACAGTGTATTTGGAGCAATTTCACAATCTTATATTAAGGTGTAGAATCGATTATTTAGTACATACACATTAAGCAATTGATATCAAGATGCGTAGAAATATGAACTTTACATATTTCTGTTAATTAGCCGTTTTGATGTTATTGGAGCTTTCATAGAGTTGTCGTAGTTGTCGTGTAGCCATACCGACAGTGTCTTTGGAGCAATTTCACAATCTTAAGTTAAGGTGTAGAATCGATTTTTCGATTCATACACATTATGCAATCGATATCAGATTGCGTAAAAATATGAACTTTACATATTTATGCTAATTACCATTTTTGAAGTTATGGTAGTTGTCATAGAGTTGTCCTATAGCAATAGCGACAATGTATTTGGAACAATTTAACAATCCTAAATTAAGGTGTAGAATTGATTTTTTGATACATACATATTAAGCAATCGATATCAAGTTGCGTAAAAAATATGAAATTTACATATTTCTGTTAATTAGCCGTTTTGATGTTTTTGGAGCTTTAATAGAGTTGTCGTATAGCCATAGCGACAGTGTATTTGGAGCAATTTCACAATCTTATATTAAGGTGTAGAATCGATTTTTTGATACATACACAATATGCAATCGATATCAGGTAGCGTAAAAATATGAGCTTCACATATTTATGCTAATTAGTAGTTTTGCTCTTATTGGAGTTTTCATAGAGTTGCCCTATAGCAATAGCGACAGTGTATTTGGAACAACTTTGCAATCTTAAATTAAGGTGTAGAATCGATTTTTTGATACATACACATTAAGCAATCGATATCAAGATGCGTAAAAATAAGAACTTTACATATTTATGCTAACTCGCCGTTTTGATGTTATTGGAGTTGTCATAGAGTTGTCGTATAGCCATAGCGACAGTGTGTTTGAATCAATTTCACAATATTATATTAAGGTGTAGAATCGATTTTTGATACATACACAATATGCAATCGATATCAGGTAGCGTAAAAATATGAACTTTACATATTTATGCAAATTAGCCGTTTTGATGTTATTGGAGTTTTCATAGAGTTGTCCTATAGCAATAGCGACAATGTATTTGGAACAACCTAACAATCCTAAATCAAGGTGTATAATTGATTTTTTAATACATACATACACATTAAGCAATCGATATCAAGATGCGTAAAAATATGAACTTTACATATTTCTGTTAATTAGCCGTTTTGATGTTACTGGAGCTTTCATAGAGTTGTCGTATAGCCATAACGACAGTGTCTTTGGAGTAATTTCACAATCTTAAGTTAAGGTGTAGAATCGATTTTTCGAAACATACACATTAAGCAATCGACATCAAGTTGCGTAAAAATATGAACTTTACATATTTATGCTAACTCGCCGTTTTGATGTTATTGGAGTTGTCATAGAGCTGTCCTATAGCAATAGCGACAGTGTATTTTGAACAATTTTACAATCTTAAATTAAGATGAAAAATTGATTTTTTTGTACATACATATTATGCAATCGATATCAAGATGCTTTAAAATATGAACTTTACATATTTATGCAAATTAGCCGTTTTGATGTTATTGGAGTTGTCATAGAGTTGTCCTATAGCAATAGCGACAATGTATTTGGAACAATTTAGCAATCCTAAATCAAGGTGTATAACTAATTTTTTAATACATACATACACATTAAGCAATCGATATCAAGATGCGTAAAAATATGAACTTTACATATTTCTGTTAATTAGCCGTTTTGATGTTATTGGAGTTGTCATAGAGTTGTCCTATAGCCATAGCGACAATGTATTTGGAACATATTTGCACTCTTAGATTAAGGTGTAGAATTGATTTTTTGGTACATACACAATATCCAATC
Source organism: Bactrocera tryoni (assembly GCF_016617805.1). Taxonomy (NCBI): domain Eukaryota; kingdom Metazoa; phylum Arthropoda; class Insecta; order Diptera; family Tephritidae; genus Bactrocera; species Bactrocera tryoni. Next base: position 634 of record NW_024395744.1, on the reverse strand, counting down.
GATATCAGGTAGCGTAAAAATATGAACTTTACATATTTTTGCTAATTACCCGTTTTGATGTTATTGAAGTTGTCATAGAGTTTTCGTATAGCCATAGCGACAGTTTATTTGGAGCAATATCGTAATCTTATATTAAGGTGTAGAATCGATTTTTTAGTACATACACATTAAGCAATCGATATCAAGATGCGTAAAGATATGAGCTTTACATATTTCTGTTAATTAGCCGTTTTGATGTTATTGGAGTTGTCATAGAGTTGCCGTATAGCCATAGCGACAGTGTAGTTGGAGCAATTTTACAATCTTACATTAAGGTGTAGAATCGATTTTTTGGTACATACATATTAAGCAATCGATATCAAGATGTGTAAAAATATGAAAATTACATTTTTTTTAATTACCCGTTTTGATGTTATTGGAGTTGTTAAAGAGTTGTCGTATAGCCATAGCGACAGTGTATTTGGAGCAATTTCACAATCTTATATTAAGGTGTAGAATCGATTATTTAGTACATACACATTAAGCAATTGATATCAAGATGCGTAGAAATATGAACTTTACATATTTCTGTTAATTAGCCGTTTTGATGTTATTGGAGTTGTTATAGAGTTGTCGTATAGCCATAGCGACAGTG
>NW_024395743.1:0-22194 GCF_016617805.1 Bactrocera tryoni | reverse complement strand
GGCGTGGCCTCTCCCACTTATGAAACAAAAACCATATCTCAGGAACTACTCAACCGATTTCAATGAAATTCGGGCCCGAACTTAGCCCTTCCTTACTCGTTCATCTTACTGAAGTTGGCATAAAGCCAAAACGGCAGTACATTTGCAAAAATTCCACAATTTTACATTTAGGTATAAAACCGATTTCTTGCATGTACACATTTAGAAATCCATATCAACTTACCTCAAATCATTAGCATAACATATTAAAGTTAATTAGCCCTCACCATCTTATTCAAGTTGACATAAGACCATAACGGCAGCGCATTTGGTAAAAATTCCAAAATTTTACGTTTAGGTATAAAACCGACTTTCTTGCATGTACACATTACGAAATCCATATCAAGTTGCTTCAAATTAATAAATTCACATAGTAAAGTTAATTAACCCTCACCATCTTACTCAAGTTGACATAGTAAAGTTAATCAACTTTCTTCATATTGGCAAAACGCCATAACGGTAGTGCACTTTGAAAAATTCCGCAATTTTACATTTAGGTATAAAACCGATATCTTGGCGTGGACACATTAAGAAATCCATATCAAGTTGCTTCAAATTATTAAATTCACATATTAAAGTTACTTAATCGTCTTCACCTTAGTGAAGTTGGCACAAAGCCAAAACGGCAGTGCATTTGGAAAAAATCCACAATTTTTCATTTAGGTATAAAACCGGCTTTCTTGCATGTACACAATTAGAAATCCATATGAAGTTGCTTCAAATTATTAAATTCACATATTAAAGTTAATTAATCTTCTTCATCTTACTGAAATTCGCATAAGACCATAAAGGCAGTGCATTTAGAAAAAATTTCACATTTTTACATTTAGGTATAAAACCGACTTTCTTGCATGTACACATTTAGAAATCCATATCAAGTTGATTCAAATCATTAGCTTAACATACTAAAGTTAATTAATCTTCTTCATCTTACTGAAGTTGGCATAAAGCCAAAACGGCAGTGCATTTGGAAAAGTTCTACAATTTTTCATTTAGGTATAAAACCGAATTTCTGGCATGTTCGCATTTAGAAATCCATATCAAGTTGCTTCAAATTATTAAATTCACATATTAAAGTTACTTAATCTTCTTCATCTTAGTGAAGTTGGCATAAAGCCAAAACGGCAGTGCATTTGAAAAATTCCAGAATTTTACATTTAGGTATAAAACCGATTTTCTGGCATGTACACATTAAGAAATCCATATCAAGTTGCTTCAAATTATTAAATTCACATATTAAAGTTACTTAATCTTCTTCATCTTAGTGAAGTTGGCATAAAGCCAAAACGGCAGTGCATTTGAAAAATTCCAGAATTTTACATTTAGGTATAAAACCGATTTTCTGGCATGTACACATTTAGAAATCCATATCAAGTTGCTTCAAATTATTAAATTTACATATTAAATTTAATTAATCTTCTTCATCTTACTGAAATTCGCATAAAGCAAAAACGGCAGTGCATTTGAAAAAAATTCCACAATTTTTCATTTAGGTATAAAGCCGACTTTCTTACATGTGCACATTTAGAAATCCATATCAAGTTGCTTCAAATTATTAAATTCGCATATTAAAGTTAATTAATCTTTTTCATCTTACTGAAGTTGGCATAAAGCCAAAACGGCAGTGCATTTGGAAAATTCCATAAATTTACATTTACGTATAAAACCGACTTGCGTGTATGTACACATTTAGAAATCCATATCAAGTTACCTTAAATCATTAGCTTAACATATTAAAGTTAATTAGCCCTCACCATCTTACTCAAGTTGACATAAGATCATAAGGGCAGTGCATTTGGGAAAAATTCCACAATTTTACATTTAGGTATAAAAGCGACTTTCTTGCATGTACACATTTAGAAATCCATATCAGGTTGCTTCAAATTAATAAATTCACATATTAAAGTTAATTAACCCTCACCATCTTACTCAAATTGACATATTAAAGTTAATTAACTTTCTTTATCTTGGCATAAAGCCATAACGGTAGTGCATTTGGAAAAATTCCACAATTTTACATTTAGGTATAAAACCGACTTTCTTGCATGTGCACATTTAGAAATCCATATCTAGTTGCTTCAAATCATTAGCTTAACATATTAAAGTTAAATAACCTTCGTCGTCTTACTCAAGTTGGCATAAAGCCAAAACGACAGTGCATTGGGAAAAATTACAGAATTTTACATTTATGAATAAAACTGACTTTCTTGCATGTACACATTTAGAGATCCATATCAAGTTGCTTCAAATCATTAGCTTCAAATATTCAAGTTAATTAATCTTCTTCATCTTACTAAACTAGGCATAAAGCCATAGCGGCAGTGCATTTGGAAAAATTCCGCAATTTTACATTTAGGTGTAAAGCCGATTTTCCTGCATGTAAAAAATAAGCTATACATATCGAATTGATTCAAATCGTCAACGTCGCATATTTAAGTTACTTAACCTTCGCGATATTACAGAAGTTGGCATAAAGCCAAAATGGCAGTGCATTTGGAAAAATTCCACAATTTTTCATTTAGATATAAAACCGACTCTCTTGCATATTCACATTTAAAAATCCATATTAAGTTGCTTCAAATCATAAGCTTAACATATTAAAGTTAATTAACCCTCACCATCTTACTCAAGTTGGCAGGAAGCCAAAACGGCAGTGCATTTGGAAAAAATTCCATAATTTTACATTTAGGTATAAAACCAAGTCTCTTGCATGTAAACAATTAAAAATCCATATCAGTTTGTTTCAAATTATTATACTCACATATTAAAGTTATTACTAAATTTAATTTATCTTCTTCATCTTACTGAAATTGGCATAAAGCCAAAACATCAGTGCATTTGGAAAATTCCATAATTTTACGTTTAGGTATAAAACCGACTCTCTTGCATGTACACATTTAGAAATCGATATCAAGTTGTTTCAAATTATTAAATTCACGTATTAAAGTTAATTAACTTTCTTCATCTTACTAAAGTTGGCATATAGAAATAACGACAGTGCATTTGGAAAAATTCCATAATTTTACATTTAGGTATAAAACCGACTTTCTTGCATGTGAACATATAGAAATCCATATCAAGTTGCTTCAAATTAATAAATTCACATATTAAAGTTAATTAATCTTCTTCATCTTACTGAAGTCGGCATAAAGCCATAACGGCAGTGCATTTGGAAAAACCCTACAATTTTACATTTAGGTATAAAACCGATTTTCCTGCATGTACACATTTAGCAATCCATTACAAGTTGCTTCAAATCATTAGGTTAACATATTAAAGTTCATTAACACTCACCATCTTACTCAAGTTGGCATAAAGCCAAAACGGCAGTGCATTTGGAAAAAATTCCATAATTTTACATTTAGGTATAAAACCAACTCTCTTGCAAGTAAAGAATTAAAAATCCATATCAGTTTGTTTCAAATTATTATATTCACATATTAAAGTTATTACTAAATTTAATTAATCTTCTTCATCTTACTGAAGTTGGCATAAAGCCAAAACATCAGTGCATTTGGAAAATTCCATAATTTTACGTTTAGGTATAAAACCGACTCTCTTGCATGTACACATTTAGAAATCGATATCAAGTTGTTTCAAATTATTAAATTCACGTATTAAAGTTAATTAACTTTCTTCATCTTACTAAAGTTGGCATATAGAAATAACGACAGTGAATTTATAAAAATTACAGAATTTTACATTAAGGTATAAAACCGATTTTCCTACATTTAAACATTTAGCAATCCTTATCGAGTGGATTCAAATCATTATCATCACATATTCAAGTTAATTCACCTTCGTCATATTACAGAAGTTGGCACAAAGCCAAAACGGCAGTGCATTTGAAAAAATTCCACAATTCTACATTTAGGTATAAAACCGATTTTCAGGCATGTGCACATTTAGAAATCCCTATCAAGTTGTTTCAAATCATTAGCTTCACATACTAAAGTTAATTAATCTACTTCATCTTACTGAAGTTGGCATAAAGCCAAAACGGCCGTGCATTTGGAAAAATCCAGAATTTTACATTTAGGTATAAAACCGATTTTCTGGCATGTTCACATTTAGAAATCCATATCAAGTTGTTTCAAATCATTAGATTCACATACTAAAGTTAATTAATCTTCTTCATCTTACTGAAGTTGGCATAAAGCCAAAACGGCAGTGCATTTGGAAAAATTCCATAATTTTTCATTTAGGTATAAAACCGGCTTCCTTGCATGTACACATTTAGAAATCCATATCAAGCTGCTTCAAATTATTAAATTCACATATTAAAGTTAATTAATCTTCTTCATCTTACTCAAGTTGGCATAAAGCCAAAACGGCAGTGCATTTGGAAAATTCCAGAATTTTACATTTAGGTATAAAACCGATTTTCTGGCATGTTCACATTTAGAAATCCATATCAAGATGTTTCAAATCATTAGCTTCACATACTAAAGTTAATTAATCTTCTTCATCTTACTTAAGTTGGCATAAAGCCAAAACGGCAGTGCATTTGGAAAAATTCCACAATTTTTCATTTAGGTATAAAACCGGCTTTCTTGCATGTACACATTTAGAAATCGATATCAAGTTGTTTCAAATTATTAAATTCACGTATTAAAGTTAATTAACTTTCTTCATCTTTCTAATGTTGGCATATAGAAATAACGACAGTGCATTTATTAAAATTCCAGAATTTTACATTAAGGTATAAAACCGATTTTCCTGCATTTAAACATTTAGCAATCCATATCGAGTTGATTCAAATCATTATCGTCACATATTCAAGTTAATTCACCTTCGTCATATTACAGAAGTTGGCATAAAGCCAAAACGGCAGTGCATTTGGAAAATTCCAGAATTTTACATTTAGGTATAAAACCGATTTTCTGGCTTCTGCACATTTAGAAATCCATATCAGGTAGCTTAAAATTATTAAATTCACATATTAAAGTTAATTAATCTTCTTCATCTTACAGAAGTTGGCATAAAGCCAAAACGGCAGTGCATTTGAAAAAGTCTAGAATTTTATATTTAGGTATAAAACCGACTTGCGTGCATGTTCGCATTTAGAAATCTATATCAGGTAGCTTCAAATCATTAAATTCACATATTAAAGTTAATTAATCTTCATCATCTTAGTGAAGTTGGCATAAAGCCAAAACGGCAGTGCATTTGGAAAATTCCAGAATTTTACATTTAGATATAAAACCGATTTTCTGGCATGTACACATTAAGAAATCTATATCAAGTTGCTTGAAGTTATTAAATTTACATATTAAAGTTACTTAATCTTCTCCATCTTAGTGAAGTTGGCATAAAGCCAAAACGGCAGTGCATTTGAAAAATTCCAGAATTTTACATTTAGGTATAAAACCGATTTTCTGGCATGTACACATTTAGAAATCCATATCAAGTTGCTTCAAATTATTAAATTTACATATTAAATTTAATTAATCTTCTTCATCTTACTGAAATTCGCATAAAGCAAAAACGGCAGTGCATTTGAAAAAAATTCCACAATTTTTCATTTAGGTATAAAGCCGACTTTCTTACATGTGCACATTTAGAAATCCATATCAAGTTGCTTCAAATTATTAAATTCGCATATTAAAGTTAATTAATCTTTTTCATCTTACTGAAGTTGGCATAAAGCCAAAACGGCAGTGCATTTGGAAAATTCCATAAATTTACATTTAAGTATAAAACCGACTTGCGTGCATGTACACATTTAGAAATCCATATCAAGTTACCTTAAATCATTAGCTTAACATATTAAAGTTAATTAGCCCTCACCATCTTACTCAAGTTGACATAAGATCATAAGGGCAGTGCATTTGGGAAAAATTCCACAATTTTACATTTAGGTATAAAACCGACTTTCTTGCATGTACACATTTAGAAATCCATATCAGGTTGCTTCAAATTAATAAATTCACATATTAAAGTTAATTAACCCTCACCATCTTACTCAAATTGACATATTAAAGTTAATTAACTTTCTTTCATCTTGGCATAAAGCCATAACGGTAGTGCATTTGGAAAAATTCCACAATTTTACATTTAGGTATAAAACCGACTTTCTTGCATGTGCACATTTAGAAATCCATATCTAGTTGCTTCAAATCATTAGCTTAACATATTAAAGTTAAATAACCTTCGTCGTCTTACTCAAGTTGGCATAAAGCCAAAACGACAGTGCATTGGGAAAAATTACAGAATTTTACATTTATGAATAAAACTGACTTTCTTGCATGTACACATTTAGAGATCCATATCAAGTTGCTTCAAATCATTAGCTTCAAATATTCAAGTTAATTAATCTTCTTCATCTTACTAAACTAGGCATAAAGCCATAACGGCAGTGCATTTGGAAAAATTCCGCAATTTTACATTTAGGTACAAAACCCACTTTCTTGCATGTACACATTTAGAAATCTATATCAAGTTGCTTCAAATCATTAGCTTCACATATTAAAGGTAATTAACCCTCACCATATTACTCAAGTCGACATAAGACCATAACGGCAGTGCATTTGGAAAAATTCCATAATTTTACATTTAGGTATAAAACCGACTTTCTTGCATGTAAACATATAGAAATCCATATCAAGTTGCTTCAAATTAATAAAATCACATATTAAAGTTAATTAATCTTCTTCATCTTACTGAAGTCGGCATAAAGCCATAACGGCAGTGCATTTGGAAAAACCCTACAATTTTACATTTAGGTATAAAACCGATTTTCCTGCATGTACGCATTTAGCAATCCATTACAAGTTGCTTCAAATCATTAGGTTAACATATTAAAGTTCATTAACACTCACCATCTTACTCAAGTTGGCATAAAGCCAAAACGGCAGTGCATTTGGAAAAAATTCCATAATTTTACATTTAGGTATAAAACCAACTCTCTTGCATGTAAACAATTAAAAATCCATATCAGTTTGTTTCAAATTATTATATTCACATATTAAAAATATTACTAAATTTAATTAATCTTCTTCATCTTACTGAAGTTGGCATAAAGCCAAAACATCAGTGCATTTGGAAAATTCCATAATTTTACGTTTAGGTATAAAACCGACTCTCTTGCATGTACACATTTAGAAATCGATATCAAGTTGTTTCAAATTATTAAATTCACGTATTAAAGTTAATTAACTCTTAACATCTTACTCAAGTGGGCATAAAGTCAGAACGGCAGTGCATTTGGAAAAATTTCCATAATTTTACGTTTAGGTATAAAACCGATTTTCCTACATTTAAACATTTAGCAATCCATATCGAGTTGATTCAAATCATTATCATCACATATTCAAGTTAATTCACCTTCGTCATATTACAGAAGTTGGCACAAAGCCAAAACGGCAGTGCATTTGGAAAAATTCCACAATTCTACATTTAGGTATAAAACCGATTTTCAGGCATGTGCACATTTAGAAATCCCTATCAAGTTGTTTCAAATCATTAGCTTCACATACTAAAGTTAATTAATCTACTTCATCTTACTGAAGTTGGCATAAAGCCAAAACGGCAGTGCATTTGGAAAATTCCAGAATTTTACATTTAGGTATAAAACCGATTTTCTGGCATGTTCACATTTAGAAATCCATATCAGGTTGTTTCAAATCATTAGCTTCACATACTAAAGTTAATTAATCTTCTTCATCTTACTGAAGTTGGCATAAAGCCAAAACGGCAGTGCATTTGGAAAAATTCCATAATTTTTCATTTAGGTATAAAACCGGCTTCCTTGCATGTACACATTTAGAAATCCATATCAAGCTGCTTCAAATTATTAAATTCACATATTAAAGTTAATTAATCTTCTTCATCTTACTCAAGTTGGCATAAAGCCAAAACGGCAGTGCATTTGGAAAATTCCAGAATTTTACATTTAGGTATAAAACCGATTTTCTGGCATGTTCACATTTAGAAATCCATATCAAGATGTTTCAAATCATTAGCTTCACATACTAAAGTTAATTAATCTTCTTCATCATACTAAAGTTGGCATAAAGCCAAAACGGCAGTGCATTTGAAAAATTCCAGAATTTCACATATAGGTATAAAACCGATTTTCTTGCATGTTCACATTTAGAAATCCATATCAAGATGTTTCAAATCATTAGCTTCACATACTAAAGTTAATTAATCTTCTTCATCTTACTAAAGTTGGCATAAAGCCAAAACGGCAGTGCATTTGGAAAAATTCCACTATTTTTCATTTAGGTATAAAACCGGCTTTCTTGCATGTACACATTTAGAAATCCATATCAAGTTGCTTTTAATCATTAGCTTCACATATTGAAGTTAGTTAACCTTCATCATATTACTGAAGTTTGCATAAAGCCAAAACGGCAGTGCATTTGGAAAATTCCAGAATTTTACATTTAGGTATAAAACCGATTTTCTTGCATGTTCACATTTAGAAATCCATATCAAGATGTTTCAAATCATTAGCTTCACATACTAAAGTTAATTAATCTTCTTCATCTTACTAAAGTTGGCATAAAGCCAAAACGGCAGTGCATTTGGAAAAATTCCACTATTTTTCATTTAGGTATAAAACCGGCTTTCTTGCATGTACACATTTAGAAATCCATATCAAGTTGTTTCAAATCATTAAATTCACGTATTGAAGTTAATTAACTTTCTTCATCTTACTAAAGTTGGCATATAGAAATAACGGCAGTGCATTTGGAAAAAATCAACAATAATACAGTTAGGTATAAAACCGATTTTCCTGCATTTAAACATTAAGCAATCCATATCAAGTTGTTTCAAATCATTAGCTTCACATACTAAAAATAATTAATCTTCTTCACCTTACTGAAGTTGGCATAAAGCCAAAACGGCAGTGCATTTGGAAAAAATTCCATAATTTTACATTTAGGTATAAAACCGACTCTCTTGCATGTACACATTTAGAAATCGATATCAAGTTGTTTCAAATTATTAAATTCACGTATTAAAGTTAATTAACTTTCTTCATCTTACTAAAGTTGGCATATAGAAATAACGACAGTGCATTTATTAAAATTCCAGAATTTTACATTAAGGTATAAAACCGATTTTCCTACATTTAAACATTTAGCAATCCATATCGAGTTAATTCAAATCATTATCATCACATATTCAAGTTAATTCACCTTCGTCATATTACAGAAGTTGGCACAAAGCCAAAACGGCAGTGCATTTGGAAAAATTCCACAATTCTACATTTAGGTATAAAACCGATTTTCAGGCATGTGCACATTTAGAAATCCCTATCAAGTTGTTTCAAATCATTAGCTTCACATACTTCATTAGCTTAACATATAAAAGTTAATTAGCCCTCACCATCTTACTCAAGTTGACATAAGATCATAAGGGCAGTGCATTTGGGAAAAATTCCACAATTTTACATTTAGGTATAAAACCGACTTTCTTGCATGTACACATTTAGAAATCCATATCAGGTTGCTTTAAATTAATAAATTCACATATTAAAGTTAATTAACCCTCACCATCTTACTCAAATTGACATATTAAAGTTAATTAACTTTTTTCATCTTGGCATAAAGCCATAACGGTAGTGCATTTGGAAAAATTCCACAATTTTACATTTAGGTATAAAACGGACTTTCTTGCATGTGCACATTTAGAAATCCATATCTAGTTGCTTCAAATCATTAGCTTAACATATTAAAGTTAAATAACCTTCGTCGTCTTACTCAAGTTGGCATAAAGCCAAAACGACAGTGCATTGGGAAAAATTACAGAATTTTACATTTATGAATAAAACTGACTTTCTTGCATGTACACATTTAGAGATCCATATCAAGTTGCTTCAAATCATTAGCTTCAAATATTCAAGTTAATTAATCTTCTTCATCTTACTAAACTAGGCATAAAGCCATAGCGGCAGTGCATTTGGAAAAATTCCGCAATTTCACATTTAGGTACAAAACCCACTTTCTTGCATGTACACATTTAGAAATCTATATCAAGTTGCTTCAAATCATTAGCTTCACATAAAAAAGTTAATTAACCCTCACCATATTACTCAAGTTGACATAAGACCATAACGGCAGTGCATTTGCAAAAATTCCATAATTTTACATTTAGGTATAAAACCGACATTCTTGCATGTAAACATATAGAAATCCATATCAAGTTGCTTCAAATTAATAAATTCACATATTAAAGTTAATTAATCTTCTTCATCTTACTGAAGTCGGCATAAAGCCTTAACGGCAGTGCATTTGGAAAAACCCTACAATTTTACATTTAGATATAAAACCGATTTTCCTGCATGTACACATTTAGCAATCCATTACAAGTTGCTTCAAATCATTAGGTTAACATATTAAAGTTCATTAACACTCACCATCTTACTCAAGTTGGCATAAAGCCAAAACGGCAGTGCATTTGGAAAAAATTCCATAATTTTACATTTAGGTATAAAACCAACTCTCTTGCATGTAAACAATTAAAAATCCATATCAGTTTGTTTCAAATTATTATATTCACATATTAAAGTTATTACTAAATTTAATTAATCTTCTTCATCTTACTGAAGTTGGCATAAAGCCAAAACATCAGTGCATTTGGAAAATTCCATAATGTTACGTTTAGGTATAAAACCGACTCTCTTGCATGTACACATTTAGAAATCGATATCAAGTTGTTTCAAATTATTAAATTCACGTATTAAAGTTAATTAACTTTCTTCATCTTACTAAAGTTGGCATATAGAAATAACGACAGTGCATTTATTAAAATTCCAGAATTTTACATTAAGGTATAAAACCGATTTTCCTACATTTAAACATTTAGCAATCCATATCGAGTTGATTCAAATCATTATCATCACATATTCAAGTTAATTCACCTTCGTCATATTACAGAAGTTGGCACAAAGCCAAAACGGCAGTGCATTTGAAAAAATTCCACAATTCTACATTTAGGTATAAAACCGATTTTCAGGCATGTGCACATTTAGAAATCCCTATCAAGTTGTTTCAAATCATTAGCTTCACATACTAAAGTTAATTAATCTACTTCATCTTACTGAAGTTGGCATAAAGCCAAAACGGCAGTGCATGTGGAAAATTCCAGAATTTTACATTTAGGTATAAAACCGATTTTCTGGCATGTTCACATTTAGAAATCCATTACAAGTTGTTTCAAATCATTAGCTTCACATACTAAAGTTAATATATAAATAAAGTTCTTCATCTTACTGAAGTTGGCATAAAGCCAAAACGGCAGTGCATTTGGAAAAATTCCATAATTTTTCATTTAGGTATAAAACCGGCTTCCTTGCATGTACACATTTAGAAATCCATATCAAGCTGCTTCAAATTATTAAATTCACATATTAAAGTTAATTAATCTTCTTCATCTTACTCAAGTTGGCATAAAGCCAAAACGGCAGTGCATTTGGAAAATTCCAGAATTTTACATTTAGGTATAAAACCGATTTTCTGGCATGTTCACATTTAGAAATCCATATCAAGATGTTTCAAATCATTAGCTTCACATACTAAAGTTAATTAATCTTCTTCATCTTACTAAAGTTGGCATAAAGCCAAAACGGCAGTGCATTTGGAAAATTCCAGAATTTTACATTTAGGTATAAAACCGATTTTCTGGCATGTTCACATTTAGAAATCCATATCAAGATGTTTCAAATCATTAACTTCACATACTAAAGTTAATTAATCTTCTTCATCTTACTAAAGTTGGCATAAAGCCAAAACGGCAGTGCATTTGGAAATTTGGAAAAATTCCACAATTTTACATTTAGGTATAAAACCGATTTTCCTGCATTTAAACATTTAGCAATGCATATCGAGTTGATTCAAATCATTATCGTCACATATTCAAGTTAATTCACCTTCGTCATATTACAGAAGTTGGCATAAAGCCAAAACGGCAGTGCATTTGGAAAATTCCAGAATTTTACATTTAGGTATAAAACCGATTTTCTGGCTTCTGCACATTTAGAAATCCATATCAGGTAGCTTAAAATTATTAAATTCACATATTAAAGTTAATTAATCTTCTTCATCTTACAGAAGTTGGCATAAAGCCAAAACGGCAGTGCATTTAAAAAAGTCTAGAATTTTACATTTAGGTATAAAACCGATTTTCTGGCATGTTCGCATTTAGAAATCTATATCACGTAGCTTCAAATCATTAAACTCACATATTAAAGTTAATTAATCTTCATCATCTTAGTGAAGTTGGCATAAAGCCAAAACGGCAGTGCATTTGGAAAATTCCAGAATTTTACATTTAGATATAAAACCGATTTTCTGGCATGTACACATTAAGAAATCCATATCAAGTTGCTTGAAGTTATTAAATTTACATATTAAAGTTACTTAATCTTCTCCATCTTAGTGAAGTTGGCATAAAGCCAAAACGGCAGTGCATTTGAAAAATTCCAGAATTTTACATTTAGGTATAAAAACCGATTTTCTGGCATGTACACATTTAGAAATCCATATCAAGTTGCTTCAAATTATTAAATTCACATATTAAATTTAATTAATCTTCTTCATCTTACTGAAATTCGCATAAAGCAAAAACGGCAGTGCATTTGGAAAAATTCCACAATTTTTCATTTAGGTATAAAGCCGACTTTCTTACATGTGCACATTTAGAAATCCATATCAAGTTGCTTCAAATTATTAAATTCGCATATTAAAGTTAATTAATCTTTTTCATCTTACTGAAGTTGGCATAAAGCCAAAACGGCAGTGCATTTGGAAAATTCCATAAATTTACATTTAAGTATAAAACCGACTTGCGTGCATGTACACATTTAGAAATCCATATCAAGTTACCTTAAATCATTAGCTTAACATATTAAAGTTAATTAGCCCTCACCATCTTACTCAAGTTGACATAAGATCATAAGGGCAGTGCATTTGGGAAAAATTCCACAATTTTACATTTAGGTATAAAACCGACTTTCTTGCATGTACACATTTAAAAATCCATATCAGGTTGCTTCAAATTAATAAATTCACATATTAAAGTTAATTAACCCTCACCATCTTACTCAAATTGACATATTAAAGTTAATTAACTTTCTTCATCTTGGCATAAAGCCATAACGGTAGTGCATTTGGAAAAATTCCACAATTTTACATTAAGGTATAAAACCGATATTCTGGCATGTGCACATTTAGAAATCCATATCTAGTTGCTTCAAGTCATTAGCTTCGCAAATTAAAGTTAATTAACCCTCACCATCTTATTTAAGCTGACATAAGACCATAACGGCAGTACATTTGGAAAAAATTCCTTAATTATACATTTAGGTATTAAACCGACTTTCTTGCATGTACACATTTAGAAATCCATATCAAGTTGCTTCAAATCATTAGCTTAACATATTAAAGTTAATTAACCCTTAACATCTTACTCAAGTTGGCATAAAGTCAGAACGGCAGTGCATTTGGAAAAATTTCCATAATTTTACGTTTAGGTATAAAACCGACTCTCTTGCATGTACACATTTAGAAATCGATATCAAGTTGTTTCAAATTATTAAATTCACGTATTAAAGTTAATTAACTTTCTTCATCTTACTAAAGTTGGCATATAGAAATAACGACAGTGCATTTGGAAAAATTCCATAATTTTACATTTAGGTATAAAACCGACTTTCTTGCATGTGAACATATAGAAATCCATATCAAGTTGCTTCAAATTAATAAATTCACATATTAAAGTTAATTAATCTTCTTCATCTTACTGAAGTCGGCATAAAGCCATAACGGCAGTGCATTTGGAAAAACCCTACAATTTTACATTTAGGTATAAAACCGATTTTCCTGCATGTACACATTTAGCAATCCATTACAAGTTGCTTCAAATCATTAGGTTAACATATTAAAGTTCATTAACACTCACCATCTTACTCAAGTTGGCATAAAGCCAAAACGGCAGTGCATTTGGAAAAAATTCCATAATTTTACATTTAGGTAAAAAACCAACTCTCTTGCATGTAAACAATTAAAAATCCATATCAGTTTGTTTCAAATTATTATATTCACATATTAAAGTTATTACTAAATTTAATTAATCTTCTTCATCTTACTGAAGTTGGCATAAAGCCAAAACGGCAGTGCATTTGGAAAAAATTCCATAATTTTACATTTAGGTATAAAACCGAATCTCTTGCATGTACACATTTAGAAATCGATATCAAGTTGTTTCAAATTATTAAATTCACGTATTAAAGTTAATTAACTTTCTTCATCTTACTAAAGTTGGCATATAGAAATAACGACAGTGCATTTATTAAAATTCCAGAATTTTACATTAAGGTATAAAACCGATTTTCCTACATTTAAACATTTAGCAATCCATATCGAGTTGATTCAAATCATTATCATCACATATTCAAGTTAATTCACCTTCGTCATATTACAGAAGTTGGCACAAAGCCAAAACGGCAGTGCATTTGAAAAAATTCCACAATTCTACATTTAGGTATAAAACCGATTTTCAGGCATGTGCACATTTAGAAATCCCTATCAAGTTGTTTCAAATCATTAGCTTCACATACTAAAGTTAATTAATCTACTTCATCTTACTGAAGTTGGCATAAAGCCAAAACGGCAGTGCATTTGGAAAATTCCAGAATTTTACATTTAGGTATAAAACCGATTTTCTGGCATGTTCACATTTAGAAATCCATATCAAGTTGTTTCAAATCATTAGATTCACATACTAAAGTTAATTAATCTTCTTCATCTTACTGAAGTTGGCATAAAGCCAAAACGGCAGTGCATTTGGAAAAATTCCATAATTTTTCATTTAGGTATAAAACCGGCTTCCTTGCATGTACACATTTAGAAATCCATATCAAGCTGCTTCAAATTATTAAATTCACATATTAAAGTTAATTAATCTTCTTCATCTTACTCAAGTTGGCATAAAGCCAAAACGGCAGTGCATTTGGAAAATTCCAGAATTTTACATTTAGGTATAAAACCGATTTTCTTGCATGTTCACATTTAGAAATCCATATCAAGATGTTTCAAATCATTAGCTTCACATACTAAAGTTAATTAATCTTCTTCATCTTACTAAAGTTGGCATAAAGCCAAAACGGCAGTGCATTTGGAAAAATTCCACAATTTTTCATTTAGGTATAAAACCGGCTTTCTTGCATGTACACATTTAGAAATCGATATCAAGTTGTTTCAAATTATTAAATTCACGTATTAAAGTTAATTAACTTTCTTCATCTTTCTAATGTTGGCATATAGAAATACGGCAGTGCATTTAAAAAATTCCAGAATTTTACATTTAGGTATAAAACCGATTTTCTGGCATGCACACATTAAGAAATCCATATCAAGTTCTTCAAATTATTAAATTCACATATTAAAGTTAATTAATCTTCTTCATTTTACTGAAGTTGGCATAAAGCCAAAACGGCAGTGCATTGGGAGAAATTCCACAATTTTTATACTCTCGCAACAATGTTGCTAAGGAGAGTATTATAGTTTTGATCACATAACGGTTGTTTGTAAGTCCTAAATCTAAAAGAGTCAGATATAGGGTTATATATACCAAAGTGATCAGGGTGACGAGTAGAGTCGAAATCCGGATGTCTGATGAGCAAAATCGGCCCACTGCCACGCCTACAAAATGGCGGAAACCGAAAACCTATAAAGAGTCATAACTAAGCCATAAATAAAGATATTAAAATGAAATTTGGCACAAAGGATCGCATTAGGGAGGGGCATATTTAAACGCAATTTTTTTGGAAAAGTGGGCGTGGCCCCGCCCCTACTAAGTTTTTTGTACATATCTCGGAAACTACTATAGCTATGTCAACCAAACTCTACAGAGTCGTTTTCCTCAGGCATTTCCATATATAGTTCAAAAATGGAAGAAATCAGATAATAACCACGCCCACCTCCCATACAAAGGTTATGTTGCAAATCACTAAAAGTGCGTTAACCGACTAACAAAAAATGTCAGAAACACTAAATTTTACGGAAGAAATTGCAAAAGGAAGCTGCACCCTGGCTTTTTTTAAAAATTGAAAATGGGCGTGGCCTCGCCCACTTATGGACCAAAAACCATATCTCAGGAACTACTCAACCGATTGCAATGAAATTCGGGCCCGAACTTAGACCTTCCTTACTCGTTCATCTTACTGAAGTTGGCATAAAGCCAAAACGGCCGTGCATTTGGAAAATTCCGGAATTTTACATTTGGGTATAAAACCGATTTTCTTGCATGTACACATTTAGAAATCGATATCAAGTTACCTCAAATCATTAGCTTAACATATTAAAGTTAATTAACCCTCAAAATCTTACTCAAGTTAACATAAGGCCATAACGGCAGTGCATTTGGAAAAAATACACAATTTTACATTTAGCTATAAAACAGACTTTCCTTCATGTACACATTTAGAAATCCACATCAAGTTGCTACAAATTATTAAATTGACATATTCATGTTAATTAACCTTCGTCATCTTACAGAAGTTCGCATAAAGCGAAAACGGCAGTGCATTTGGAAAAATCCCACAATTTTACATTTAGGTATAAAACCGCATTTCTTGCGTGTACACATTTAGAAATCCATATCAAGTTGCTTCAAATCATTAGCTTAACATATTTAAGTTAATTAACCTTCGTCATCTTACAGAAGTTCGCATAAAGCGAAAACGGCAGTGCATTTGGGAAAATTACACAATTTTTCATTTAGGTATAAAACCGAATTTCTGGCATGTTTTCATTTAGGAATCCATATCAAGTTGCTTCAAATCATTAGCTTCACATATTTAAGTTAATTAATCTTTTTATACTCTCGCAACAATGTTGCTAAGGAGAGTATTATAGTTTTGATCACATAACGGTTGTTTGTAAGTCCTAAATCTAAAAGAGTCAGATGTAGGGTTATACATACCAAAGTGATCAGGGTGACGAGTAGAGTCGAAATCCAGATGTCTGACGGGCAAAATCGGCCCACTGCCACGCCTACAAAATGGCGGAAACCGAAAACCTATAAAGAGTCATACCTAAGCCATAAATAAAGATATTAAAGTGAAATTTGGCGCAAAGGATCGCATTAGGGAGGGGGATATTTGGACGCAATTTTTTTGGAAAAGTGGGCGTGGCCCCGCCCCCTTCTAAGTTTTTTGTACATATCTCGGAAACTACTATAGCGATGTCAACCAAACTCTACAGAGTCGTTTACCTCAGGCATTTCCATATGCAGTTCAAAAATGGAAGAAATCGGATAATAACCACGCCCACCTCCCATACAAAGGTTATGTTGAAAATCACTAAAAGTGCGTCAACCGACTAACAAAATACGTCAGAAACACTAAATTTTACGGAAGAAATTGCAGAAGGAAGCTGCACCCAGGCTTTTTTTAAAAATTGAGAATGGGCGTGGCCTCGCCCACTTATGGACCAAAAACCATATCTCAGGAACTACTCAACCGATTTCAATGAAATTGGGCCCGAACTTAGCCCTTCCTTACTCGTTCATCTTACTGAGGTTGGCATAAAGCCAAAACGGCCGTGCATTTGGAAAAATTCCACAATTTTACGTTTAGATATAAAACCGAATTTCTGGCATGTTCACATTTAGAAATCCATATCAAGTTTCTTCAAATTATTAAATTCACATATTAAAGTTACTTAATCTTCTTCATCTTAGTGAAGTTGGCATAAAGCCAAAACGGCAGCGCATTTGGAAAATTCCAGAACTTTACATTTAGGTATAAAACCGATTTTCTGGCATGTACACATTTAGAAATCCATATCAAGTTGCTTCAAATTATTAATTCCATATTAAAGTTAATTAATCTTCTTCATCTTACTGAAGTTGGCATAAAGCCAAAACGCAGTGCATTTGGAAAAATTCCAGAATTTTACATTTAGGTATAAAACCGATTTTCTGGCATGTACACATTTAGAAATCCATATCAAGTTGCTTCAAATTATTAAATTCACATATTAAAGTTACTTAATCTTCTTCATCTTAGTGAAGTTGCATTAAGCCAAAACGGCAGTGCATTTGGAAAAATTCTACAATTTTTCATTTAGGTATAAAACCTAATTTCTGGTATCTTCACATTTAGAAATCCATATCAAGTTGTTTCAAATCATTAGCTTCACATATTTAAGGTAATTAATCTTCTTCATCTTACTGAAGTTGGCATAGAGCCAAAACGGCAGCGCATTTGAAAAATTCCAGAATTTTACATTTAGGTATAAAACCGATTTTCTGGCATGTACACAATAAGAAATCCATATCAAGTTGCTTCAAATTATTAAATTCACATATTAAAGTTACTTAATCTTCTTCATCTTAGTGAAGTTGTATTAAGCCAAAACGGCAGTGCATTTGGAAAATTCCAGAATTTTACATTTAGGTATAAAACCGAATTTATGGCATGTTCAAATTTCGAAATCCATATCAAGTTGCTTCAAATCATTAACTTCACATATTTAAGGTAAATAATCTTCTCCATCTTACAGAAGTGTGCATAAAGCCAAAACGGCAGTGCATTTGAAAAATTCCAAAATTTTACATTTAGGTATTAAACCGATTTTCTGGCATGTACACATTAAAAAATCCATATCAAGTTGCTTCAAATTATTAAATTCACATATTAAAGTTACTTAATCTTCTTCATCTTAGTGAAGTTGCATTAAGCCAAAACGGCAGTGCATTTGAAAAATTCCAGAATTTTACATTTAGGTATAAAACCGAATTTCTGGCATGTTCACATTTCGAAATCCATATCAAGTTGCTTCAAATCATTAGCTTCACATATTTAAGGTAAATAATCTTCTTCATCTTACAGAAGTGTGCATAAAGCCAAAACGGCAGTGCATTTGGAAAATTCCAGAATTTTATATTTAAACATAAAGCCGATTTTCTTGCATGTACACATTAAGAAATCCATAATAAATTGCTTCAAATTATTAAATTCACATATTAAAGGTAATTAATCCTCTTCATCTTACTGAAGTTGGCATAAAGCCAAAACAGCAGTGCATTTGGAAAAATGCCACAATTTTACGTTTAGGTATAAAACCGACTTTCTCGCATGTACAAATTTAGAAATCCATATCAAGTTGCTTCAAATTATTAAATTCACATATTAAAGTTAAATAATCTTCTTCATCTTACTGAAGTTGGCATAAAGCCAAAACGGCAGTGCATTTGGAAAAATTCCAGAATTTTACATTTAGGTATAAAACCGATTTTCTGGCATGTACACATTAAGAAATCCATATTAAATTGCTTCAAATTATTAAATTCACATATTAAAGTTAATTAATCCTCTTCATCTTACTGAAGTTGGCATAAAGCCAAAACGGCAGTGCATTTGGAAAAATCCCACAATTTTACATTTAGGTATAAAACCGACTTTCTTGGATGTACACATTTAGAAATCCATATCAAGTTGCCTCAAATCATTAGCTTCACATACTAAAGTTAATTAATCTTCTTCATCTTACTGAAGTTGGCATAAAGCCAAAACGGCAGTGCATTTGGAAAAATTGCTTAATTTTACGTTTAGGTATAAAACCGGCTTTCTTGCATGTAAACATTTCGAAATCCATATCAAGTTGCTTCAAATCATTAACTTCACATATTTAAGGTAAATAATCTTCTTCATCTTACAGAAGTGTGCATAAAGCCAAAACGGCAGTGCATTTGAAAAATTCCAGAATTTTACATTTAGGTATAAAACCGATTTTCTGGCATGTAAACATTAAGAAATCCATATCAAGTTGCTTCAAATTATTAAATTCACATATTAAAGTTACTTAATCTTCTTCATCTTAGTGAAGTTGCATTAAGCCAAAACGGCAGTGTATTTGACAAATTCCAGAATTTTACATTTAGGAATAAAACTGATTTTCTGGCATGTACACATTAAGAAATCCATATCAAGTTGCTTCAAATTATTAAATTCACATATTAAAGTTACTTAATCTTCTTCATCTTAGTGAAGTTGCATTAAGCCAAAACGGCAGTGCATTTGGAAAATTCCAGAATTTTACATTTAGATATAGAGCCGATTTTCTGGCATGTACACATTAAGAAATCCATATCAAGTTGCTTCAAATTATTAAATTCGCATATTAAAGTTAGTTCATCTTCTTTATCTTACTGAAGTTGGCATAAAGCCAAAACGGCAGTGCATTCAAGTTAATTAACCTTCGTCATATTACAGAAGTTGGCAAAAAGCCAAAACGGCAGTGCATTTGGAAAAATTCCACAATTTTTCATTTAGGTATAAAACCGAATTTCTGGCATGTTCACATTTAGAAATCCATATCAAGTTGCTTCAAATCATTAGCTTCACATACTAAAGTTAATTAATCTTCTTCATCATTGAAGTTGGCATAAAGCCAAAACGGCAGTGCATTTGGAAAATTCCAGAATTTTACATTTAGGTATAAAACCGATTTTCTGGCATCTTCACATTTAGAAATCCATATCAAGTTGTTTCAAATCATTAGCTTCACATACTAAAGTTAATTAATCTTCTTCATCTTACTGAAGTTGGCATAAAGCCAAAACGGCAGTGCATTTGGAAAAATTGCAGAATTTTACGTTTAGGTATAAAACCGATTTTCTGGCATCTTCATATTTAGAAATCCATATCAAGTTGTTTCAAATTATTAAATTCGCATATTAAAGTTAATTAATCTTCATCTTACTGAAGTTGGCATAAAGCCAAAACGGCAGTGCATTTGGAAAAATTCCAGAATTTTTCATTTAGGTATAAAGCCGATTTTCTTGCATGTACACATTAAGAAATCCATATTAAATTGCTTCAAATTATTAAATTCACATATTAAAGTTAATTAATCCTCTTCATCTTACTGAAGTTGGCATAAAGCCAAAACGGCAGTGCATTTGGAAAAATCCCACAATTTTACATTTAGGTATAAAACCGACTTTCTTGGATGTACACATTTAGAAATCCATATCAAGTTGCCTCAAATCATTAGCTTCACATACTAAAGTTAATTAATCTTCTTCATCTTACTGAAGTTGGCATAAAGCCAAAACGGCAGTGCATTTGGAAAAATTGCTTAATTTTACGTTTAGGTATAAAACCGGCTTTCTTGCATGTAAACATTTAGAAATCCATATCAAGTTGCTTCAAATTATTAAATTCGCATATTAAAGTCAATTAATCTTCTTCATCTTACTGAAGTTGGCATAAAGCCAAAACGGCAGTGCATTTGAAAAATTCCAGAATTTTACATTTAGGTATAAAACCGATTTTCTGGCATGAACACATTAAAAAATCCATATCAAGTTGCTTCAAATTATTAAATTCACATATTAATGTTACTTAATCTTCTTCATCTTACTGAAGTTGGTATAAAGCCAAAACGGCAGTGCATTTGGAAAATTCCAGAATTTTACATTTAGATATAGAGCCGATTTTCTGGCATGTACACATTAAGAAATCCATATCAAGTTGCTTCAAATTATTAAATTCACATATTAAAGTTACTTAATCTTCTTCATCTTAGTGAAGTTGGCATAAAGCCAAAACGGCAGTGTATTTGGAAAAATTGCTTAATTTTACGTTTAGGTATAAAACCGGCTTTCTTGCATGTACACATTTAGAAATCCATATCAAGTTGCTTCAAATTATTAAATTCGCATATTAAAGTCAATTAATTTTCTTCATCTTACTGAAGTTGGCATAAAGCCAAAACGGCAGTGCATTTAAAAATTCCAGAATTTTACATTTAGGTATAAAACCGATTTTCTGGCATGAACACATTAAAAAATCCATATCAAGTTGCTTCAAATTATTAAATTCACATATTAAAGTTACTTAATCTTCTTCATCATAGTGAAGTTGCATTAAGCCAAAACGGCAGTGCATTTGGAAAAATTCTACAATTTTTCATTTAGGTATAAAACCGAATTTCTGGTATCTTCAAATTTAGAAATCCATATCAAGTTGGCATAAAGCCAAAACGGCAGTGCATTTGAAAAATTCCAGAATTTTACATTTAGGTATAAAACCGATTTTCTGGCATGTACACATTAAGAAATCCATATCAAGTTGCTTCAAATTATTAAATTCACATATTTAAGTTACTTAATCTTCTTCATCTTAGTGAAGTT
>NW_024395742.1:0-16848 GCF_016617805.1 Bactrocera tryoni | reverse complement strand
GTTGGCAAGAGCAATCCTGCGTTGGATTTCTAGGCTGACATTGTTGGTGGTGCTTACGCTGGTTCCAAGGTAGACGAAATTATCTACGACTTCAAAGTTATGACTGTCAACAGTGACTTGAGAGCCAAGTCGCGAATGCGACGACTGTTTGTTTGATGACAGGAGATATTTCGTCTTGCCCTCGTTCACTGCCAAACCCATTTGTTTTGCTTCCTTGTCTAGTCTGGAGAAAGCAGAACTAACGGCGCGGGTGTTAAGGCCGATGATATAAATATCATCAGCATACGCCAGCAGCTGTACACTCTTATAAAAGATGGTACCTTCTCTACAAAGTTCTGCAGATCGACCTATTTTCTCCAGAAGCAGGTTGAAAAAGTCACACGATAGGGAATCGCCTTGTCCGAAACCTCGTTTGGTGTTGAACGGCTCGGAGAGGTCCTTCCCGATTCTGACGGAGCTCTTCGTGTTGCTCAAAGTCAGTTTACACAGCCGTATTAGTTTTGCGGGGATACCAAATTCAGACATCGCGGCATAAAGGCAGTTCCTTTTCGTGCTGTCGAAAGCAGCTTTGAAATCGACGAAGAGGTGGTGTGTGTCGATTCTCCTTTCACGGGTCTTTTCCAAGATTTGGCGCAAGATCTGGTCGGTTGTTGATTTTCCAGGTCTAAAGCCACACTGATAAGGTCCGATCAGTTTGTTGACGGTGGGCTTTAATCTTTCCCACAATACGCTCGATAGAACCTTATATGCGATGTTGATGACTCTAATCCCACGGTAGTTGGCGCAGATTGTGGGGTCTCCTTTTTTATGGATTGGGCATAGCACACTTAAATTCCAATCGTTGGGTATGCTTTCGTCCGACCATATTTTACAAAGAAGCTGATGCATGCTCCTTATCAGTTCTTCGCCGCCGTGTTTGAATAGCTCGGCTGGCAATCCATCGGCCTCCGCCGCTTTGTTGTTCTTCAGGCGGGTAATTGCTATTCGAACTTCTTCATGGTCGGGCAATGGGACGTCTGCTCCATCAACATCGATTGGGGAATCGGGTTCGCCTTCTCCTGGCGTTGTGCATTCTCTGCCATTCAGCAGGCTGGAGAAGTGTTCCCTCCATAATTTAAGTATGCTCTGAGCATCGGTCACTAGATCACCTTTTGGGGGTTCTACAAGAGTATACTCCGGTCTTGAAACCTTCTGTAAGCCGCCGCATTTTTTCGTAGAATTTTCGAGCATTACCCCTGTCGCCCAGCTTATCAAGCTCTTCATACTCACGCATTTCGGCCTCTTTCGTTTTCTGTCTGCAGATGCGTCTCGCTTCCCTCTTTAATTCTCGGTATCTATCTCATCCCGCACGTGTTGTGCTCGATCGTAACGTTGTGAGGTAGGCAGCCTGTTTTCTCTCCGCTGCGACACGGCACACCCCGTCGTACCAGTTGTTCTTTTGCACTTTCCGAAAACCAAGGGTTTCGGATGCAGCTGTACGTAAGGAGTTTGAAATGTCGTCCCACAGTTCTCTTATGCCGAGTTGTTGATGAGTGCTCTCAGAGAGCAGGAGTGCAAGCCGAGTAGAAAATCGTTCGGCTGTCTGTTGTGATTGCAGCTTTTCGACGACGAACCTTCCTTGTGTTTGTTGGCGTTTTTTGCTGCACAGAGGCGAGCGCGAATCTTGGCTGCAACAAGATAGTGGTCCGAGTCGATATTAGGACCTCGGAGCGCACGCACATCTAAAACACTGGAGACGTGTCTTCCATCTATCACAACATGATCGATCTGGTTGGTAGTTTTTCGATCCGGAGACAGCCAGGTAGCTTGATGAATCTTTTTATGTTGGAATCTAGTACTACAGATAACTATATTTCGGGCCCCGGCGAAGTCGATCAGCCTCAACCCATTTGGGGATGTTTCGTCGTGGAGGCTGAATTTACTGACCGTAGTGCCAAATATACCTTCTTTGCCCACCCTGGCGTTAAAGTCGCCAAGCACGATTTTGACATCGTGGCGGGGGCATCTCTCATAAGTGCGTTCCAAGCACTCATAGAAGGCATCTTTGGTCACATCGTCCTTCTCTTCCGTCGGGGAGTGGGCGCAGATCAGCGATATGTTGAAGAACCTCGCTTTGATGCGGATTGTGGCTAGACGTTCATTCACCGGAGTGTATGATAGTACTCGGCGACGGAGTCTCTCTCCCACCACGAAACCAACACCAAACTTGCGCTCCTTTATATATGGCCACTGTAGTAAATGTCACAAGGACCTACTCGTCTCTGTCCTTGTCCCGTCCATCGCATTTCTTGAACGGCGGTGATGTCAGCCTTTATTTTTGCGAGGACATCAACCAGCTGGGTAGCGGCACCTTCCCAATTAAGGGTCCGGACATTCCAGGTGCATGCCCTCAAATCGTAGTCCTATTTCGTTTGCCATGGTCGTCATCAAAAGAGGGGTTTCTCATCCGAGGCTGTTTGTCGCTTTTCATTGGGATAGGCTTTTTACGTGGCGGGTCCCAAACCCAGCGCACAACCCTATCCAGGGGATGTTTCGCCTTCTCACTTTAGCTCACCTTCGAACGGATGTTCTTAGGAAGAATCGTTTCTGGCCACTCCCAAGTGAATGGCGATCAGAGAACTTTCCTCACTTGCGTGAACTTCTACACATGACCCCATCCTCCTTTACATTTGTATAGAACCGATTTTCTTGCATGTACACATCTAGAAATCTATATCAATTTGCTTCAAATCATTAGCTTAACATATTAAGGTTAATTAACCTTCTTCATCTTTCAGAAGTTGGCATAAAGTCAAAACGGGATTGCATTTGGAAAAATTCCACAATTTTTTATTTAGGTATAAAACCGATTTTCTTGCATGTACAGATTTTGAGATCCATATCGAGTTGCTTTAAATAATAAGCTTAACATATTAAAGTTTATTAACCTTCTTCATCTTACTGAAGCTGGCATAAAGCCAAAACGGAAGTGCATTTGGAAAAACTTCCATAATTTTACATTTGCGTATAAGACCGACTGTCTTGCATGTACACATTTAGAAATCCATATCAAGTTGCTTCAAATCATTAGCTTCATATATTAAAGTTAATTAACCATCTTTATCTTACTGTAATTGGCATAAAGCTAAAACGGCAGTGCATTTGGAAAATCCCAGAATTTTACATTTAGGTATAAAACCGACTTTCTTGCATGTACACATTTAGAAATCCATATCAAGTTGCTTCAAATTATTAAATTCACATATTAAAGTTAATTAACTTTCTTCATCTTACTCAAGTTGACATAAAGCCATAACGGCAGTGCATTTGGAAAAATTTCCATTAGTTTACATTTAGGTATAAATTTTATTTTCTTGAATGTACACATTTAGAAATCCATATCAAGATGCTTCAAATCATCAGCTTAACATATTAAAGTTAATTAACCTTCTTCATCTTACAGAAGTTAGCATAAAGCCGAAACGGCAGTGCATTTGGAAAATTCCGGAATTTTACATTTAGGTATAAAACCGACTTTCTTGCAAGTACACATTTATAAATCCATATCAAGTGGCTTCAGATCTTTAGCTTCACATATTAAAGATAATTAACCTTCTCCATCTTACTGAAGTTGGCATAAAGCCAAAACGGCAGTGCATTTGGAAAATTCCAGAATTTTTCATTTAGGTGTAAAACAGACTTTCTTGCATGTACACATTTAGAAATCCATATCGAGTTGATTCAAATCATTATCTTCACTTATTAAAGTTAATTAACCTTCTTCATCTTACTGAAGTTGGCATAAAGCCAAAACGGCAGTGCATTTGGAAAAAATTCCATTACTTTACATTTGTGTAAAACCGATTTTCTTGCATGTACACAATTAAAAATCTATATCAAGTTGCTTCAAATCATTAGCTTCACATATTAAAGTTAATTAACCTTCTTCATCTTACTGAAGTTGGCATAAAGCCAAAACGGCAGTGCAGTTGAAAAAAATTCCATAATTTTACATTTACGTATAAGACCGACTTTCTTGCATGTACACATTTAGAAATCCATATCAAGTTGCTTCAAATCTTTAGCTTCACATATTAAAGTTAATTAACCTTCTCCATCTTACTGAAGTTGGCATAAAGCAAGAACGGCAGTGCATTTGGAAAATTCCAGAATTTTACATTTAGGTGTAAAACAGACTTTCTTGCATGTACACATTTAGAAATCCATATCGAGTTGATTCAAATCATTATCCTCACTTATTAAAGTTAATTAACGTTATTCATCTTACTGAAGTTGGCATAAAGCCAAAACGGCAGTGCATTTGGAAAATTCCGGAATTTTACATTTAGGTATAAAACTGACTTTCTTGCAAGTACACTTTTATAAATCCATATCACGTTGCTTCAAAACTTTAGCTTCACATATTAAAGTTAATTAACCTTCTCCATCTTACTAAAGTTGGCATAAAGCCATAACGGCAGTTCATTTGGAAAAATTCCGCAATTTTACCTTTAGGTATATAACCGATTTTCCCACATTTAAACATTTAGCAATCCATATCGAGTTGATTTAAATCATTAACGTCACATATTCAAATTAATTAACCTTCGTCTTCTTACAGAAGTTGGCGTAGAGCCATAACGGCAGTGCATTTGGAAAAATTCCACAATTTTACATTTAAGTATAAAAACGATTTTCTTGCACATACACATTTGGCAATCTATGTCGAATGGCTTCAAATCATTAGCTTCACATATTTAAGTTAATTAACCTCCTTCATCTTACAGATGTTGGCATAAAGCCAAAAGGGCAGTGCATTTGGAAAAATTCCACAATTTTACATTTAGGTATAAAACTGATTTTCTTGCATTTACACATTTAGAAATCCATATCAAGTTGCCTCAAATCATTAGCTTAACATATTAAAGTTAATTAACCTTCGTCATCTTACAGAAGTTGGCACAAAGCCAAAACGGCAGTGCATTCCGAAAACTTTTAGAATTTTACATTTATGTATAAAACCGATTTTCTTGCATGTACACATTTAGAAATCCATACCAAGTTGCCTCAAATCATTAGCTTAATATATTAAAGTTAACTAACCTTCGCTATCTTACAGAAGTTTGCATAAAGCCAAAACGGCAGTGCATTTGGAAAAATTCCACAATTTTACATTTAGGTATTAAACCGATTTTCTTGCATATACACATTTGGCAATATATGTCGAATGGCTTCAAATCATTAGCTTCACATATTAAAATTAATTAACCTTCTTCATCTTACAGAAGTTGGCATAAAGCCAAAACGGCAGTGCATTTGGAAAATTCCAGACATTTACATTTAGGTATAAAACCGATTTTCTTGCATGTACACATTTAGAAATCCGTATCGATTTGCCTCAAATCATAAGCTTAACATATTAAAGTTAATTAGCCTTCTTCATCTTACAGAAGTTGGCATAAAATCAAAACCACAGTGCATTTGGAAAAATCCCACAATTTAACATTTAGGTATAAAACCGATTTTCCTGCATTTAAATATTAAGCAATCCATATCGAGTTGATTTAAATCATTAACGTCACATATTCAAATTAATTAACCTTCGTCATCTTACAGAAGTTGGCATAAAGCCAAAACGGCAGTGCATTTGGAAAAATTCCACAATTTTACATTTAAGTATAAAACCGATTTTCTTGCATATACACATTTGGCAATCCACAACGATCTGCTTTAAATCATAAGCTTCACATATTAAAGTTAATTAACCCCCATCATCTTACTCAAGTTGACATAAGACCATAACGGCAGTGCATTTGGAAAATATTCCATAATTTCACATAAAGGTATAAAACCGACTTTCTTGCATATACACATTTGGCAATCTATGTCGAATGGCTTCAAATCATTAGCTTCACATATTAAAGTTAATTAACCTCCTTCATCTTACAGAAGTTAGCAGAAAGCCAAAGCGGCAGTGCATTTGGAAAAATTCCAGAATTTTACATTTAGGTATAAAACCGATTTTCTTGCTTATACACATTTTTCAATCTATGTCGAATGGCTTCAAATCATTAGCTTCACATATTAAAGTTAATTAACCTTCTTCATCTTACAGAAGTTGGCATAAAGCCATAACGGCAGTGCATTTGGAAAAATTCCATAATTTTAGATTTAGGTATAGAATTGACTATATTGCATTTACACCTTTAGCAATCCATATCGAGTTGATTTAAATCATTAACGTCACATATTCAAATTAAGTAACCTTCGTCATCTTACAGAAGTTGGCATAAAGCCAAAACGACAGTGCATTTGGAAAAATTCCACAATTTAACATTTAAGTATAAAACCGATTTTCTTGCATATACACATTTGGCAATCTATGTCGAATGGCTTCAAATCATTAGCTTCACATATTAAAGTTAATTAACCTTCTTCATCTTACAGAAGTTGGCATAACGCTAAAACGACAGTGCATTTGGAAAAATTCCACAATTTAACATTTAGGTATAAAACCGATTTTCCTGCATTTAAATATTTAGCAATCCATATCGAGTTGATTTAAATCATTAACGTCACATATTCAAATTAATTAACCTTCGTCTTCTTACAGAAGTTGGCGTAGAGCCATAACGGCAGTGCATTTGGAAAATTCCACAATTTTACATTTAAGTATAAAACCGATTTTCTTGCATATACACATTTGGTAATCTATATCGAATGGCTTCAAATCATTAGCTTCACATATTAAAGTTAATTAACCTCCTTCATCTTACAGAAGTTAACATAAAACCAAAACGACAGTGCATTTGGAAAAATTCCACAATTTTACATTTAGGTATAAAACGGATTTTCTGGCATATACACATTTGGCAATCTATGTCGAAAGGCTTCAAATCATAAGCTTCACATATAAAAGTTAATTAATCTTCTTCATCTTACAGAAATTGGCATAACGCCAAAACGGCAATGCATTTGGAAAAATTCCACAATTTAACATTTAGGTATAAATCCGATTTTCTTGCATATACACATTTGGCAATCTATGTCGAATGGCTTCAAATTATTAACTTCACATATTAAAGTTAATTAACCTTCGTCATCTTACTGAAGTTAGCAGAAAGCCAAAGCGGCAGTGCATTTGGAAAAATTCCACAATTTTACATTTAAGTATAAAACCGATTTTTTTGCATATACACATTTGGCAATCTATGTCGAATGGCTACAAATCATTAGCTTCACATATTAAAGTTAATTAACGTTCTTCATCTTACAGAAGTTAACATAAAGCCAAAACGGCAATGCATTTGGAAAAATTCCACAATTTTCACATTTAAGTATAAAACCGATTTTATTGCATATACACATTTGGCAATCTATGTCGAATAGCTTCAAATCATAAGCTTCACATATTAAAGTTAATTAACCTTCTTCATCTTAAAGAAGTTGGCATAAAACCAAAACGACAGTAAATTTGAAAAAATTCCACAATTTTACATTTAAGTATAAAGCCGATTTTCTTGCATATACACATTTGGCAATCTATGTCGAATGGCTTCAAATCATTAGCTTCACATATTAAAGTTAATTAACCTCCTTCATCTTACAGAAGGTAGCAGAAAGCCAAAGCGGCAGTGCATTTGGAAAAATTCCAGAATTTTACATTTAGGTATAAAACCGATTTTCTTGCTTATACACATTTGGCAATCTATGTCGAATGGCTTCAAATCATTAGCTTCACATATTAAAGTTAATTAACCTTCTTCATCTTACAGAAGTTGGCATAAAGCCATAACGGCAGTGCATTTGGAAAAATTCCATAATTTTACATTTAGGTATAGAATTGACTATATTGCATTTACACCTTTAGCAATCCATATCGAGTTGATTTAAATCATTAACGTCACATATTCAAATTAAGTAACCTTCGTCATCTTACAGAAGTTGGCATAAAGCCAAAACGACAGTGCATTTGGAAAAATTCCACAATTTAACATTTAAGTATAAAACCGATTTTC
Source organism: Bactrocera tryoni (assembly GCF_016617805.1). Lineage (NCBI taxonomy): Eukaryota > Metazoa > Arthropoda > Insecta > Diptera > Tephritidae > Bactrocera > Bactrocera tryoni. The sequence goes on along the minus strand of NW_024395742.1, from coordinate 8,851 downwards.
TTGCATATACACATTTGGTAATCTATGTCGAATGGCTTCAAATCATTAGCTTCACATATTAAAGTTAATTAACCTTCTTCATCTTACAGAAGTTGGCATAACACTAAAACGACAGTGCATTTGGAAAAATTCCACAATTTAACATTTAGGTATAAAACCGACTTTCTTGCATTTAAACATTTAGCAATCCATATCGAGTTGATTTAAATCATTAACGTCACATATTCAAATTAATTAACCTTTGTCATCTTACAGAAGTTGGCATAAAGCCTTAACGGCAGTGCATTTGGAAAAATTCCACAATTTTACATTTAAGTATAAAACCGATTTTCTTGCACATACACATTTGGCAATCTATGTCGAATGGCTTCAAATCATTAGCTTCACATATTAAAGTTAATTAACCTCCTTCATCTTACAGAAGTTAACATAAAACCAAAACGACAGTGCATTTGGAAAAATTCCACAATTTTACATTTAGGTATAAAACGGATTTTCTGGCATATACACATTTGGCAATCTATGTCGAAAGGCTTCAAATCATAAGCTTCACATATAAAAGTTAATTAACCTTCTTCATCTTACAGAAGTTAGCATAACGCCAAAACGACAGTGCATTTGGAAAAATTCCATAATTTTACATTTAGGTATAGAATTGACTATATTGCATTTACACCTTTAGCAATCCATATCGAGTTGATTTAAATCATTAACGTCACATATTCAAATTAAGTAACCTTCGTCATCTTACAGAAGTTGGCATAAAGCCAAAACGACAGTGCATTTGGAAAAATTCCACAATTTAACATTTAAGTATAAAACCGATTTTCTTGCATATACACATTTGGCAATCTATGTCGAATGGCTTCAAATCATTAGCTTCACATATTAAAGTTAATTAACCTTCTTCATCTTACAGAAGTTGGCATAACACTAAAACGACAGTGCATTTGGAAAAATTCCACAATTTAACATTTAGGTATAAAACCGATTTTCCTGCATTTAAATTTTAGCAATCCATATCGAGTTGATTTAAATCATTAACGTCACATATTCAAATTAATTAACCTTCGTCATCTTACAGAAGTTGGCATAAAGCCAAAACGGCAGTGCATTTGGAAAAATTCCACAATTTTTCATTTAGGTATAAAACCGACTTTCTTGCATGTACACATTAAGAAATCCATATCAAGTTGTTTCAAATTATTAAATTCACATATTAGAGTTAATTAACCCTCACCATCCTACTAAAGTTGACATAAAGCCATAACGGCAGTGCATTTGGAAAAATTCCACAATTTTACATTTAGGTATAAAATCGATTTTCTTTCATGTAAACATTTAGAAATCCATATCAAGTTGTTTCAAGTTATTAAATTCACAGATTAAATATAATTTACTTTTTTCATCTTACAGAAGTTGGCATAAAGCCATAACGGCAGTGCATTTATAAAAATTCCACAATTTTGCATTTAGGTATAAAATCGATTTTCCTGCATGTAAGCATTTAGCAATCCATATCGATTTATTCAAGTCATTAACGTCACATATTTAAGTAAATTAATCTTCTTCATCTTACTGAAGTTGGCATAAAGCCATAACGGCAGTGCATTTGGAAAATTTCCACAATTTTGCATTTAGGTATAAAATCGATTTTCTTGCATGTAAACATTTAGAAATCCGTTCCAGGTTGCTTCAAATCATTAGCTTCACATTATAAAGTTAATTAACTTTCTTCATCTTACTAAAGTTGGCATAAAGTCAAAACGGCAGTGTATTTGGAAAAATTCCACAAATTTACATTTAGGTATAAAATCGCTTTTCCTGCATTTAAATATTTAGCAATCCATATCGATTTATTCAAGTCATTAACATCACATATTAAAGTAAATTAACCTTCTCCATTTTACTGAAGTTGGCATAAAGCCATAACGGCATTGCATTTGGAAAAATTCCGCATGTTTACATTTAGGTACAAAACCGATTTTCTGGCATGTACACATTTAGAAATCCATACCAAGTTGCTCCAAATCATTAGCTTCACATATTAAAGTTAATTAACCTTCGTAATTTAACAGAGGTTGGCATAAAGCCAAACCGGCAGTGCATTTTGAAAAATTCCTCAATTTTACATTTAGGTATAAAACCGACTTTCTTGCATGTACACATTAAGAAATACATATGAAGTTTTTTCAAATTATTAAATTCACATATTAAAGTTAATTAACTTTCTTCATCTTACAGAAGTTGGCAGAAAGCAAAAACGGCAGTGCATTTGAAAAAATTCCACAATTTTACATTTAGGTATAAAATCGATTTTCCTGCATTTAAACATTTAGCAATCCATATCGATTTATTCAAGTCATTAACCTCACATATTAAAGTAAATTAACCTTCTCCATTTTACTGATGTTGGCATAAAGCCATAACGGTAGTGCATTTGGGAAAATTCCACAATTTTACATTTAGGTATAAAACCGATATTCTGGCATGCACACTTTTAGAAATTGATATGAAGTTGTTTCACATCATTAGCTTCGCATATTAAAGTTAATTAACTTTCTTCATCTTAGAGAAGTTGGCATAAAGCCAAAACGGCAGTGCATTTGGAAAAATTCCACGATTTTGCATTTAGGTATAAAATCGATTTTCTTGCATGTAAATATTTAGCAATCCATATCGATTTATTCAAGTCCTTAACGTCACATATTGAAGTAAATTAACCTTCTCCATTTTACTGAAGTTGGCATAAAGCCAAAACGGTAGTGCATTTGGAAAAATTCCATAATTTTACATTTAGGTATAAAACCGACTTTCTTACATGTACACATTTAGAATCCATATAAAGTTGCTTCAATTCATTAGCTTAAAATATTAAAGTTAATTAACTTTCTTTATCTTTAAGAAGTTGGCATAAAGCCAAAACGGCAGTGCATTTGGAAAAATTCCACAATTTTGCATTTAGGTATAAAATCGATTTTCCTGCATGTAAACATTTAGCAATCCATATCGATTTATTCAAGTCATTAACGTCACATATTAAAGTAAATTTACCTTCTCCATTTTACTGAAGTTGGCATAAAGCCATAACGGTAGTGCATTTAGTAAAATTCCACAATTTTACATTTAGGTATAAATCCGATATTCTGGCATGTACACTTTTAGAAATTGATATGAAGTTGTTTCAAATTATTAAATTCTCATATTAAAGTTAATTAACTTTCTTCATCTTAGAGAAGTTGGCATAAAGCCAAAACGGCAGTGCATTTGGAAAAATTCCACGATTTTGCATTTAGGTATAAAATCGATTTTCTTGCATGTTAACATTTAGAAATCCGTACCAGGTTGCTTCAAATCATTAGCTTCACATATTAAAGTTAATTAACTTTCTTCATCTTACTAAAGTTGGCATAAAGCCAAAACGGCAGTGCATTTGGAAAAATTCCACGATTTTGCATTTAGGTATAAAATCGATTTTCTTGCATATAAACAAATGTGATCCGTACCAGGTTGCTTCAAATCATTAGCTTCACATATTAAAGTTAATTAACTTTCTTCATCTTACTAAAGTTGGCATAAAGCCACAACGGAGGTGCATTTAGAAAAATTCCACAATTTTACATTTAGGTATAAAATCGATTTTCCTGCATTTAAACATTTAGCAATCCATATAAATTTATTCACGTCATTAACGTCTCATATTAAAGAAAATTAACCTTCTCCATTTTACTGAAGTTGACATAAAGCCATAACGGCAGTGCTTTTGGAACAATTCCACAATTTCACATTTAGATAAAAAAGTGATTTTCCTGCATGTAAGCATTTAGCAATCCATATCGATTTATTCAAGTCATTAACGTCACATATTTAAGTAAATTAATCTTCTTCATCTTACTGAAGTTGGCATAAAGCCATAACGGCAGTGAATTTGGAAAAATTCCACAATTTTTCATTTAGTTATAAAACCGACTTTCTTGCATGTACACATTAAGAAATCCATATCAAGTTGTTTCAAATTATTAAATTCACATATTAGAGTTAATTAACCCTCACCATCCTACTGAAGTTGGCATAAAGCCATAACGGCAGTGCATTTGGAAAAATTCCACAATTTTTCATTTAGTTATAAAACCGACTTTCTTGCATGTACACATTAAGAAATCCATATCAAGTTGTTTCAAATTATTAAATTCACAGATTAAATATAATTTACTTTCTTCATCTTACAGAAGTTGGCATAAAGCCATAACGGCAGTGCATTTGGAAAAATTCCACAATTTTGCATTTAGGTATAAAATCGATTTTCCTGCATGTAAGCATTTAGCAATCCATATCGATTTATTCAAGTCATTAACGTCACATATTAAAGTAAATTAATCTTCTTCATCTTACTGAAGTTGGCATAAAGCCATAACGGCAGTGCATTTGGAAAATTTCCACAATTTTACATTTAGGTATAAAATCGATTTTCTGGCATGTAAACATTTAGAAATCCATATCAAGTTGTTTCAAATTATTAAATTCACATATTAAAGTTAATTTACTTTCTTCATCTTACAGAAGTTGGCATAAAGCCATAACGGCAGTGCATTTGGAAAAATTCCACAATTTTGCATTTAGGTATAAAATCGATTTTCCTGCATGTAAGCATTTAGCAATCCATATCGATTTATTCAAGTCATTAACGTCACATACTAAAGTAAATTAATCTTCTTCATTTTACTGAATTTGACATAAAGCCATAACGGCAGTGCATTTGGAACAATTCCACAATTTCGCATTTAGGCAAAAAGCCGATTTTCCAGCATTTAAACATTTAGCATTCCATATCGCGTTGATTCAAATCATTAACGTCACATATTCAAGCTAATTAACCTTCATCATATGACAGAAGTTGGCATAAAGCCAAAACGGCAGTGCATTTGGAAAAATTCCACAATTTTGCATTTAGGTATAAAATCGATTTTCCTGCATGTAAACATTTAGCAATCCATATCGATTTATTCAAGTCATTAACGTCACATATTAAAGTAAATTAACCTTTTCCATTTTACTGAAGTTGGCATAAAGCCATAACGGTAGTGCATTTAGTAAAATTCCACAATTTTACATTTAGGTATAAATCCGATATTCTGGCATGTACACTTTTAGAAATTGATATGAAGTTGTTTCAAATTATTAAATTCTCATATTAAAGTTAATTAACTTTCTTCATCTTAGAGAAGTTGGCATAAAGCCAAAACGGCAGTGCATTTGGAAAATTTCCACGATTTTGCATTTAGGTATAAAATCGATTTTCTTGCATGTTAACATTTAGAAATCCGTACCAGGTTGCTTCAAATCATTAGCTTCACATATTAAAGTTAATTAACTTTCTGCATTTTACTAAAGTTGGCATGAAGCCACGACGGCAGTGCATTTTGAAAAATTCCACAATTTTACATTTAGGTATAAAATCGATTTTCTTGCATGTAAACATTTAGCAATCCATATCGATTTATTCAAGTCCTTAACGTCACATATTGAAGTAAATTAATCTTCTCCATTTTACTGAAGTTGGCATAAAGCCAAAACGGTAGTGCATTTGGAAAAATTCCATAATTTTACATTTAGGTATAAAACCGACTTTCTTGCATGTACGCATTTAGAATCCATATAAAGTTGCTTCAATTCATTAGCTTAAAATATTAAAGTTAATTAACTTTCTTCATCTTTAAGAAGTTGGCATAAAGCCAAAACGGCAGTGCATTTGGAAAAATTCCACAATTTTGCATTTAGGTATAAAATCGATTTTCCTGCATGTAAACATTTAGCAATCCATATCGATTTACTCAAGTCATTAACGTCACATATTAAAGTAAATTAACCTTTTCCATTTTACTGAAGTTGGCATAAAGCCATAACGGTAGTGCATTTAGTAAAATTCCACAATTTTACATTTAGGTATAAATCCGATATTCTGGCATGTACACTTTTAGAAATTGATACCAAGTTGCTCCAAATCATTAGCTTCACATATTAAAGTTAATTAACCTTCGTAATTTAACAGAGGTTGGCATAAAGCCAAACCGGCAGTGCATTTTGAAAAATTCCTCAATTTTACATTTAGGTATAAAACCGACTTTCTTGCATGTACACATTAAGAAATACATATGAAGTTTTTTCAAATTATTAAATTCACATATTAAAGTTAATTAACTTTCTTCATCTTACAGAAGTTGGCAGAAAGCAAAAACGGCAGTGCATTTGGAAAAATTCCACAATTTTACGTTTAGGTATAAAATCGATTTTCCTGCATTTAAACATTTAGCAATCCATATCGATTTATTCAAGTCATTAACCTCACATATTAAAGTAAATTAACCTTCTCCATTTTACTGATGTTGGCATAAAGCCATAACGGTAGTGCATTTGGGAAAATTCCACAATTTTACATTTAGGTATAAAACCGATATTCTGGCATGTACACTTTTAGAAATTGATATGAAGTTGTTTCAAATTATTAAATTCCCATATTAAAGTTAATTAACTTTCTTCATCTTAGAGAAGTTGGCATAAAGCCAAAACGGCAGTGCATTTGGAAAAATTCCACGATTTTGCATTTAGGTATAAAATCGATTTTCCTGCATGTAAGCATTTAGCAATCCATATCGATTTATTCAAGTCATTAACGTCACATATTAAAGTAAATTAATCTTCTTCATCTTACAGAAGTTGGCATAAAGCCATAACGGCAGTGCATTTATAAAAATTCCACAATTTTGCATTTAGGTATAAAATCGATTTTCCTGCATGTAAGCATTTAGCAATCCATATCGATTTATTCAAGTCATTAACGTCACATATTTAAGTAAATTAATCTTCTTCATCTTACTGAAGTTGGCATAAAGCCATAACGGCAGTGCATTTGGAAAATTTCCACAATTTTGCATTTAGGTATAAAATCGATTTTCTTGCATGTAAACATTTAGAAATCCGTTCCAGGTTGCTTCAAATCATTAGCTTCACATTATAAAGTTAATTAACTTTCTTCATCTTACTAAAGTTGGCATAAAGTCAAAACGGCAGTGTATTTGGAAAAATTCCACAAATTTACATTTAGGTATAAAATCGCTTTTCCTGCATTTAAACATTTAGCAATCCATATCGATTTATTCAAGTCATTAACATCACATATTAAAGTAAATTAACCTTTTCCATTTTACTGAAGTTGGCATAAAGCCATAACGGTAGTGCATTTGGATAAATTCCATAATTTTACATTTAGGTATAAAAGCGATTTTCTTGCATGTAAACATTTAGAAATCCATACCAGGTTGCTTCAATTCATTAGCTTCACATATTAAAAATAATTAACCTTCGTAATTTTACAGAGGTTGGCATAAAGCCAAACCGGCAGTGCATTTGGAAAAATTCCATAATTTTACATTTATGTATAAAACCGACTTTCTTGCATGTACACATTTAGAAATTAATATCAAGTTGCTTCAAATTATTAAATTTACATATTAAAGTTAATTAACTTTCTTCATCTTACTAAATTTGGCATAAAGCCATAACGGCATTGCATTTGGAAAAATTCCACATGTTTACATTTAGGTACAAAACCGATTTTCTGGCATGTACACATTTAGAAATCCATACCAAGTTGCTCCAAATCATTAGCTTCACATATTAAAGTTAATTAACCTTCGTAATTTAACAGAGGTTGGCATAAAGCCAAACCGGCAGTGCATTTTGAAAAATTCCTCAATTTTACATTTAGGTATAAAACCGACTTTCTTGCATGTACACATTAAGAAATACATATGAAGTTTTTTCAAATTATTAAATTCACATATTAAAGTTAATTAACTTTCTTCATCTTACAGAAGTTGGCAGAAAGCAAAAACGGCAGTGCATTTGGAAAAATTCCACAATTTTACATTTAGGTATAAAATCGATTTTCCTGCATTTAAACATTTAGCAATCCATATCGATTTATTCAAGTCATTAACGTCACATATTAAAGTAAATTAACCTTCTCCATTTTACTGATGTTGGCATAAAGCCATAACGGTAGTGCATTTGGGAAAATTCCACAATTTTACATTTAGGTATAAAACCGATATTCTGGCATATAAACAAATGTGATCCGTACCAGGTTGCTTCAAATCATTAGCTTCACATATTAAAGTTAATTAACTTTCTTCATCTTACTAAAGTTGGCATAAAGCCACAACGGCAGTGCATTTAGAAAAATTCCACAATTTTACATTTAGGTATAAAATCGATTTTCCTGCATTTAAACATTTAGCAATCCATATCAATTTATTCACGTCATTAACGTCTCATATTAAAGAAAATTAACCTTCTCCATTTTACTGAAGTTGGCATAAAGCCATAACGGCAGTGCTTTTGGAACAATTCCACAATTTCACATTTAGATAAAAAAGTGATTTTCCTGCATGTAAGCATTTAGCAATCCATATCGATTTATTCAAGTCATTAACGTCACATATTTAAGTAAATTAATCTTCTTCATCTTACTGAAGTTGGCATAAAGCCATAACGGCAGTGCATTTGGAAAAATTCCACAATTTTTCATTTAAGTATAAAACCGACTTTCTTGCATGTACACATTAAGAAATCCATATCAAGTTGTTTCAAATTATTAAATTCACAGATTAAATATAATTTACTTTCTTCATCTTACAGAAGTTGGCATAAAGCCATAACGGCAGTGCATTTGGAAAAATTCCACAATTTTGCATTTAGGTATAAAATCGATTTTCCTGCATGTAAGCATTTAGCAATCCATATCGATTTATTCAAGTCAAATTAACGTCACATATTAAAGTAAATTAATCTT
>NW_024395741.1:0-9472 GCF_016617805.1 Bactrocera tryoni | reverse complement strand
GAATTCTTCCAAATGCACTGCCGTTATGGTTTTATGTAACTTCAGTAAAATGAAGAATGCTAACTAATTTAAATATGTGAAGTTAATGATTTGAAGCAGCTCAATATCGATTGCTAAATGTCTATATACTAGAAAATCGAATTTGTATCTAAATATAAGATTGTGGAATTCTCCCAAATGCACTGCCGTTATGGTTTTATGTCAACTTCAGTAAAATGAAGAATGCTAACTAATTTATATATGTGAAGTTAATGATTTGAAGCAGCTCAATATCGATTGCTAAATGTGTATATACTAGAAAATCGAATTTGTATCTAAATATAAGATTGTGGAATTCTTCCAAATGCACTGCCGTTATGGTTTTATGTCAACTTCAGTAAAATGAAGAATGCAAACTAATTTAAATATGTGAAGTTAATGATTTGAAACAGCTCAATATCGATTGCTAAATGTGTGTATACTAGAAAATCGAATTTGTATCTAAATATAAGATTGTGGAATTCTTCCAAATGCACTGCCGTTATGGGTTTACGTAAACCTCAGTAAGATGAAAAGGTTAATTCACTTAAATATGTTCAACTAATGATTTGAAGCAGCTCAATATCGATTGCTTAATGTGTATATACAAGAAAATCGATTTTGTAACTAAGTATAAGCTTGTGGAATTCTTCCAAATGCACTGCCGTTATGGTTTTATGTCAACTTCAGTAAAATGAAGAATGCTAACTAATTTAAATATGTGAAGTTAATGATTTGAAGCAGCTCAATATCGATTGCTTAATGTGTATATACTAGAAAATCGAATTTGTATCTAAATATAAGATTATGGAATTCTTATAAATGCACTGCCGTTATGGCTTTACGTAAACCTCTGTAAGATGAAAAGGTTAATTCACTTAAATATGTTCAATTAATGATTTGAAGCAGCTCAATATCGATTGCTTAATGAGTGTGTTACAAGAAAATCGACTTTATACCTAAACATAAGATTGTGGAATTCTTCCAAATGCACTGCCGTTATGGTTTTATGTCAACTTCAGTAAAATGAAGAAGGTTAATTAAATTAAATATGTGAAGTTAAAGATTTGAAGCAACTCAACATCGATTGCTAAATGTGTATATACTAGAAAATTGAATTTGTATCTAAGTATAAGATTGTGGAATTCTTCCAAATGCACTGCCGTTATGGCTTTACGTAAACCTCAGTAAGATGAAAAGTTTAATTCACTTAAATATGTTCAATTAATGATTTGAAGCAGCTCAATATCGATTGCTTAATGTGTATATACAAGAAAATCGATTTTGTATCTAAATATAAGATTGTGGAATTCTTCCAAATGCACTGCCGTTATGGTTTTATGTCAACTTCAGTAAAATAAAGAATGCTAACTAATTTAAATATGTGAAGTTAATGATTTGAAACAGCTCAATATCGATTGCTAAATGTGTGTATACTAGAAAATCGAATTTGTATCTAAATATAAGATTGTGGAATTCTTCCAAATGCACTGCCGTTATGGCTTTACGTAAACCTCAGTAAGATGAAAAGGTCAATTCACTTAAATATGTTCAATTAATGATTTGAAGCAGCTCAATATCGATTGCTTAATGTGTATATACAAGAAAATTGATTTTGTATCTAAATATAAGATTGTGGAATTCTTCCAAATGCACTGCCGTTATGGTTTTATGTCAACTTCAGTAAAATGAAGAATGCTTACTAATTTATATATGTGAAGTTAATGATTTGAAGCAGCTCAACATCGATTGCTAAATGTGTATATACTAGAAAATCGAATTTGTATCTAAATATAAGATAGTGGAATTTTTCCAAATGCACTGCCGTTATGGCTTTACGTAAACCTCAGTAAGATGAAAAGGTTAATTCACTTAAATATGTTCAATTAATGATTTGAAGCAGCTCAATATCGATTGCTTAATGTGTATATACAAGAAAATCGATTTTGTATCTAAATATAAGATTGTGGAATTCTTCCAAATGCCCTGCCGTTATGGTTTTATGTCAACTTCAGTAAAATGAAGAATGCTAACTAATTTAAATATGTGAAGTTAATGACTTGAAGCAGCTCAATATCGATTGCTAAATGTGTATATACAAGAAAATCGAATTTGTATCTAAATATAAGATTGTGGAATTCTTCCAAATGCACTGCCGTTATGGCTTTACGTAAACCTCTGTAAGATGAAAAGGTTAATTCACTTAAATATGTTCAATTAATGATTTGAAGCAGCTCAATATCGATTGCTTAATGTGTATATTCAAGAAAATCGATTTTGTATCTAAATATGAGATTGTGGAATTCTTCCAAATGCACTGCCGTTATGGTTTTATGTCAACTTCAGTAAAATGAAGAAGGTTAATTAAATTAAATATGTGAAGTTAATGATTTGAAGCAACTCAACATCGATTGCTAAATGTGTATATACTAGAAAATTGAATTTGTATCTAAGTATAAGATTGTGGAATACTTCCAAATGCATGCACTGCCGTTATGGCTTTACGTAAACGTGAGTAAGATGAAAAGGTTAATTCACTTAAATATGTTCAATTAATGATTTGAAGAAGCTCAATATCGATTGCTTAATGTGTATATACAAGAAAATCGATTTTGTATCTAAATATGAGATTGTGGAATTCTTCCAAATGCACTGCCGTTATGGTTTTATGTCAACTTCAGTAAAATGAAGAATGCTAACTAATTTAAATATGTGAAGTTAATGATTTGGAGCAGCTCAATATCGATTGCTAAATGTGTATATACTAGAAAATCGAATTTGTATCTAAATATAAGATTGTGGAGTTCTTCCAATTGCACTGCCGTTATGGCTTTACGTAAACCTCAGTAAGATGAAAAGGTTAATTCTCTTAAATATGTTCAATTAATGATTTGAAGCAGGTCAATATCGATTGCTAAATGTGTATATACTAAAAAATCGAATTTGCATCTAAATATAAGATTGTGGAATTCTTCCAAATGTACTGCCGTTATGGTTTTATGTCAACTTCAGTAAAATGAAGAAGGTTAATTAACATAAATATGTGAAGTTAATGATTTGAAGCAACTCAATATTGATTGCTAAATGAGTATGTTACAAGAAAATCGACTTTATACCCAAGTGAAAGATTGTGGAATCCTTTCACATGCACCGCCGTTATGGATTTGTGTCAACTTCAGTAATATGAAAAGGTTAATTAACTTAAATATGTTCAATTAATGATTTGAAGCAGCTCAATATCGATTGCTTAATGTGTATATACAAGAAAATCGATTTTGTATCTAAATATAAGATTGTGGAATTCTTCCAAATGCACTGCCGTTATGGTTTTATGTCAACTTCAGTAAGATGAAGAAGGTTAATTAAATTAAATATGTGAAGTTAATGATTTCAAGCAGCTCAATATCGATTGCTAAATGTGTATATACTAAAAAATCGAATTTGCATCTAAATATAAGATTGTGGAATTCTTCCAAATGCACTGCCGTTATGGTTTTATGTCAACTTCAGTAAAATGAAGAAGGTTAATTAACATAAATATGTGAAGTTAATGATTTGAAGCAGCTCAATATCGATTGCTTAATGTGTATATACAAGAAAATCGATTTTGTATCTAAATATAAGATTGTGGAATTCTTCCAAATGCACTGCCGTTATAGTTTTATGTCAACTTCAGTAAGATGAAAAGGTTAATTCACTTAAATATGTTCAATTAATGATTTGAAGCAGCTCAATATCGTTTGCTTAACGTGTATATACCAGAAAATCGATTTTGTATCTAAATATGAGATTGTGGAATTCTTCCAAATGCACTGCCGTTATGGTTTTATGTCAACTTCAGTAAGATGAAGAAGGTTAATTAAATTAAATATGTGAAGTTAATGATTTGAAGCAGCTCAACATCGATTGCTAAATGTGTATATACAAGAAAATCGATTTTGTATCTAAATATAAGATTGTGGAATTCTTCCAAATGCACTGCCGTTATGGTTTTATGTCAACTTCAGTAAAATGAAAAAGGTTAATTAACATAAATATGTGAAGTTAATGATTTGAAGCAGCTCAACATCGATTGCTAAATGTGTATATACAAGAAAATCGAATTTGCATCTAAATATAAGATTGTGGAATTCTTCCAAATGCACTGCCGTTATGGTTTTATGTCAACTTCAGTAAGACGAAGAAGGTTAATTAACATAAATATGTGAAGTTAATGATTTGAAGCAACTCCATATTGATTGCTAAATGAGTATGTTACAAGCAAATCGACTTTATACCCAAGCGAAAGATTGTGGAATCCTTCCAAATGCACCGCCGTTATGGATTTGTGTCAACTTCAGTAAGATGAAAAATGCTAACTAACTCAAATATGTGAAGTTAATGATTTGGAGCAACTCAACATCGACTGCTAAATGTGTATGACCAAGAAAATCGAATTTGTATCTTAATATAAGATTGTGGAATTCTTCCAAATGCACTGCCGTTATGGCTTTACGTAAACCTCAGTAAGATGAAAAGGTTAATTCACTTAAATATGTTCAATTAATGATTTGAAGCAGCTCAATATCGATTGCTTAATGTGTATATACCAGAAAATCGATTTTGTATCTAAATATAAGATTGTGATATCCTTCCAAATGCACCGCCGTTATGGATTTGTGTCAACTTCAGTAAGATGAAGAAGGTTAATTAAATTAAATATGTGAAGTTAATGATTTGAAGCAGCTCAACATCGATTGCTAAATGTGTATATACAAGAAAATCGATTTTGTATCTAAATATAAGATTGTGGAATTCTTCCAAATGCACTGCCGTTATGGTTTTATGTCAACTTCAGTAAGATGAAGAAGGTTAATTAAATTAAATATGTGAAGTTAATGATTTGAAGCAGCTCAATATCGATTGCTAAATGTGTATATACTAAAAAATCGAATTTGCATCTAAATATAAGATTGTGGAATTCTTCCAAATGCACTGCCGTTATGGTTTTGTGTCAACTTCAGTAAGATGAAAAGGTTAATTCACTTAAATATGTTCAATTAATGATTTGAAGCAGCTCAATATCGATTGCTTAATGTGTATATATAAGAAAATCGATTTTGTATCAAAATATAAGATTGTGGAATTCTTCCAAATGCACTGCCGTTATGGTTCTATGTCAACTTCAGTGAGATGAAGAATGCTTACTAACTTAAATATGTTCAATTAATGATGTGAAGCATCTCAATATTGATAGATAAATGAGTATGTCTTCCAAATGCACTGCCGTAATGGCTTTACGTCAACTTCAGTAATATGAAAAGGTTAATTATCTTAAATATGTGAAGGTAATGATTTGAAGCAACTCAATATTGATTGCTAAATGAGTATGTTACAAGAAAACGACTTTATTCCCAAGCGAAAGATTGTGGAATTCTTCCAAATGCACTGCCGTTATGGTTTTATGTCAACTTCCGTAAAATGAAGAATGCTAACTAATTTAAATATGTGAAGTTAATGATTTGAAGCAGCTCAATATCGATTGCTAAATGTGTATATACTAGAAAATCGAATTTGTATCTAAATATACGATTGTGGAATTCTTCCAAATGCATTGCCGTTATGGCTTTACGTAAACCTCAGTAAGATGAAAAGGTTAATTCACTTAAATATGTTCAATTAATGATTTGAAGCAGCTCAATATCGATTGCTTAATGTGTATATACAAGAAAATCGATTTTGTATCTAAATATAAGATTGTGGAATTCTTCCAAATGCACTGCCGTTATGGTTTTATGTCAACTTCAGTGAAATGAAGAAGGCTAATTAACTTAAATATGTGAAGTTAATGATTTAAAGACACCCAACATCAATTGCTAAATGTGTATTTACTAGAAAATCGAATTTGTATCTAAATATAAGAATGTGGAATTCTTCCAAATGCACTGCCGTTATGGCTTTACGTAAACCTCAGTAAGATGAAAAGGTTAATTCACTTAAATATGTTCAATTAATGATTTGAAGCAGCTCAATATCGATTGCTTAATGTGCATATACAAGAAAATCGATTTTGTATCTAAATATAAGATTGTGGAATTCTTCCAAATGCACTGCCGTTATGGTTTTATGTCAACTTCAGTAAAATGAAGAAGGTTAATTAACTTCAATATGTGAAGTTAATGATTTAAAGCAACTTAACATCGATTGCTAAATGTGTATATACTAGAAAATCGAATTTGTATCTAAATATAAGATTGTGGAATTCTTCCAAATGCACTGCCGTTATGGATTTGTGTCAACTTCAGTAAGATGAAGAATGCTAGCTAACTTAAATATGTTCAATTAATGATTTAAAGCATCTCAATATTGATAGATAAGTGAGTATGTTACAAGAAAATCGACTTTATGGTTTATGGTTTTATGTCAACTTCAGTAAAATGAAGAAGGTTAATTAACTTAAATATGTGAAGTAAATGAGTTAAAGCAACTCTACATCGATTGCTAAATGTGTATATACTAGAAAATCGAATTTGTATCTAAATATAAGATTGTGGAATTCTTCCAAGCGCACTGCCGTTATGGCTTTACGTAAACCTCAGTAAGATGAAAAGGTTAATTCACTTAAATATGTTCAATTAATGATTTGAAGCAGCTCAATATCGATTGTTTAATGTGTATATACAAGAAAATCGATTTTGTATCTAAATATAAGATTGCGGAATTCTTCCAAATGCACTGCCGTTATGGTTTTATGTCAACTTCAGTAAAATGAAGAATGCTAACTAATTTAAATATGTGAAGTTAATGATTTGAAGCAGCTCAATATCGATTGCTAAATGTCTATATACTAGAAAATCGAATTTGTATCTAAATATAAGATTGTGGAATTCTTACAAATGCACTGCCGTTATGGTTTTATGTCAACTTCAGTAAAATGAAGAATGCTAACTAATTTATATATGTGAAGTTAATGATTTGAAGCAGCTCAATATCGATTGCTAAATGTGTATATACTAGAAAATCGAATTTGTATATAAATATAAGATTGTGGAATTCTTCCAAATGCACTGCCGTTATGGCTTTACGTAAACCTCTGTAAGATGAAAAGGTTAATTCACTTAAATATGTTCAATTAATGATTTGAAGCAGCTCAATATCGATTGCTTAATGTGTATATACAAGAAAATCGATTTTGTATCTAAATATAACATTGTGTAATTCTTCCAAATGCACCGCCGTTATGGTTTTATGTCAACTTCAGTAAGATGAAGAAGGTTAATTAACCTAAATATGTGAAGTTAATGATTTGAAGCAACTCAATATTGATTGCTAAATAAGTATGTTACAAGAAAATCGACTTTATACCCAAGCGAAAGATTGTGAAAATCTTCCAAATGCACTACCGTTATGGCTTTACGTAAACCTCAGTAAGATGAAAAGGTTAATTCACTTAAATATGTTCAATTAATGATTTGAAGCAGCTCAATATCGATTGCTTAATGTGTATATACAAGAAAATCGATTTTGTATCTAAATATGAGATTGTGGAATTCTTCCAAATGCACTGCCGTTATGGTTTTATGTCAACTTCAGTAAAATGAAGAATGCTAACTAATTTAAATATGTGAAGTTAATGATTTGAAGCAGCTCAATATCGATTGCTAAATGTGTATATACTAGAAAAACGAATTTGTATCTAAATATAAGATTGTGGAATTCTTCCAAATGCACTGCCGTTATGGTTTTATGTCAACTTCAGTAAAATGAAGAATGCTAACTAATTTATATATGTGAAGTTAATGATTTGAAGCAGCTCAATATCGATTGCTAAATGTGTATATACTAGAAAATCGAATTTGTATCTAAATATAAGATTGTAGAATTCTTCCAAATGCACTGCCGTTATGGCTTTACGTAAACCTCTGTAAGATGAAAAGGTTAATTCACTTAAATATGTTCAATTAATGATTTGAAGCAGCTCAATATCGATTGCTTAATGTGTATATACAAGAAAATCGATTTTGTATCTAAATATAAGATTGTGGAATTCTTCCAAATGCACTGCCGTTATGGTTTTATGTCAACTTCAGTAAAATGAAGAATACTAACTAATTTAAATATGTGAAGTTAATGATTTGAAACAGCTCAATATCGATTGCTAAATGTGTGTATACTAGAAAATTGAATTTGTATCTAAATATAAGATTGTGGAATTCTTCCAAATGCACTGCCGTTATGGCTTTACGTAAACCTCAGTAAGATGAAAAGGTTAATTCACTTAAATATGTTCAATTAATGATTTGAAGCAGCTCAATATCGATTTCTAAATGTGTATATACTAGAAAATCGAATTTTTATCTAAATATAAGATTGTGGAATTCTTCCAAATGCACTGCCGTTATGGCTTTACGTAAACCTCAGTAAGATGAAAAGGTTAATTCACTTAAATATGTTCAATTAATGATTTGAAGCAGCTCAATATCGATTGCTTAATGTGTATATACAAGAAAATCGAATTTGTATCTAAATATAAGATTGTGGAATTCTTCCAAATGCACTGCCGTTATGGCTTTACGTAAACCTCAGTAAGATGAAAACGTTAATTCACTTAAATATGTTCAATTAATGATTTGAAGCAGTTCAATATCGATTGCTTAATGTGTATATACAAGAAAATCGATTTTGTATCTAAATGTAAGATTGTGGAATTCTTCCAAATGCACTGCCGTTATGGTTTTATGTCAACTTCAGTAAAATGAAGAATGCTAACTAATTTAAATATGTGAAGTTAATGATTTGAATCAGCTCAATATCGATTGCTAAATGTGTATATACTAGAAAATCGAATTTGTATCTAAATATAAGATTGTGGAATTCTTCCAAATGCACTGCCGTTATGGCTTTACGTAAACCTCTGTAAGATGAAAAGGTTAATTGGTTCATGACATTTACTTTTTGAAGATAATTTCATTTAAATGTTGACCGCGGCTGCGTCTTAGGTGATCCATTCGGAAAGTCCAATTTTGGGCAACTTTTTCGAGCATTTCGGCCGGAATAGCCCGAATTTCTTCGGAAATGTTGTCTTCCAAAGCTGGAATAATTGCTGGCTTATTTCTGTAGACTTTAGACTTGACGTAGCCCCACAAAAAATAGTCTAAAGGCGTTGAATCGCATGATCTTGGTGGCCAACTTACGGGTCCATTTCTTGAGATGAATTGTTCTCCGAAGTTTTTCCTCAAAATGGCCATAGAATCGCGAGCTGTGTGGCATGTAGCGCCATCTTGTTGAAACCACATGTCAACCAAGTTCAGTTCTTCCATTTTTGGCAACAAAAAGTTTGTTAGCATCGAACGATAGCGATCGCCATTCACCGTAACGTTGCGTCCAGCAGCATCTTTGAAAAAATACGGTCCAATGATTCCACCAGCGTACAAACCACACCAAACAGTGCATTTTTCGGGATGCATGGGCGGTT
>NW_024395740.1:0-18021 GCF_016617805.1 Bactrocera tryoni | reverse complement strand
TGACGTTAATGATTTGAAGCAACTTGATGTGGATTTCTAAATGTGAGCATGCCAGAAATTCGGGTTTATACCTATATGAAAAATTGTGGAATTTTTCCAAATGCACTGCGTTTTTGCTTTATGCGAACCTCTGTAAGATGACGAAGGTTAATTAACTTTTATATGTGACGTTAATGATTTGAAGCAACTTGATATGGATTTCAAAATGTGTTTATGCAAGAAAGTCGGTTTTATACCTAAATAAAAAATTGTTTAGTTTTTCCAAATGCAATGCCGTTTTGGCTTTATGCCAACTTCTGTAATACGACGAAGGTTAATTAACTTGATTATGTGACGTTAATGATTTGAATCAACTCGATGTGGATTGCTAAATGTTTAAATGCAGGAAAATCAGTTTTATACCTAAATGTAAGATTATGGATTTTTTTCCAAATGCACTGCCGTTTTGGCTTTATGCCAACCTGAGTAAGATGGTGAGGGTTAATTTACTTTAATACGTGAATTTAATAATTTGAAACAACTTGATATGGATTTCTAAATGTGTACATGCCAGAAAATCGGTTTTATACCTAAATAAAAAATTATGGAATTTTTCCAAATGCAATACCGTTATGGCTTTATGCCAAGATAGAGAAAGTTAATTAACTTTATTATGTCAACTTAAGTAAGATGGTGAGGGTTAATTTACTTTAATATGTTAAGCTAATAATTTGAAGCAACTTGATATGGATTTCTAAATGTGTACATGCCAGAAATTCGGTTTTATACCTAAATGTAAAATTATGGAATTTTTCCAAATGCACTACCGTTATGGCTTTATGCCAAGATAGAGAAAGTTAATTAACTTTATTATATCAACTTGAGTAAGATGTTAAGGGTTAATTTACTTTAATATGTTAAGCTAATGATTTGAAGCAACTTGATATGGATTTCTAAATGTGTACATGCCAGAAAATCGGTTTTATACCTAAATGTAAAATTATGGAATTTTTCCAAATGCACTACCGTTATGGCTTTATGCCAAGATAGAGAAAGTTAATTAACTTTATTATGTCAACTTGAGTAAGATGGTGAGAGTTAATTTACTTTAATATGTTAAGCTAATGATTTGAAGCAACTTGATATGGATTTCTAAATGTGTACATGCCAGAAAATCGGTTTTATACCTAAATGTAAAATTATGGAATTTTTCCAAATGCACTACCGTTATGGCTTTATGCCAAGATAGAGAAAGTTAATTAACTTTATTATGTCAACTTGAGTAAGATGGTGAGGGTTAATTTACTTTAATATGTTAAGCTAATGATTTGAAGCAACTTGATTCGGATTTCTAAATGTGTGCATGCAAGAAAGTCGGTTTTATACCTAAATGTAAAATTATGGAATTTTTCCAAATGCACTACCGTTATGGCTTTATGCCAAGATAGAGAAGGTTAATTAACTTTATTATGTCAACTTGAGTAAGATGGTGAATGTTAATTTACTTTAATATGTTAAGCTAATGATTTGAAGCAACTTGATATGGATTTCTAAATGTGTACATGCCAGAAAATCGGTTTTATACCTAAATGTAAAATTATGGAATTTTTCCAAATGCACTACCGTTATGGCTTTATGCCAAGATAGAGAAAGTTAATTAACTTTATTATGTCAACTTGAGTAAGATGGTGAGGGTTAATTAACTTTAATATGTCAAGTTAATGATTTGAAGCAACTAGATATGGATTTCTAAATGTGTACATGCAAGAAAGCCGGTTTTATACCTAAATGTGTACCATGGACTGCTCAACACTACCGTTATGGCTTTATGCCAAGATAGAGAAGTTTAATTAAACTCATTATGTCCACTTGAGTAAGATGGTGAGGGTTAATTTACTTTAATATGTTAAGCTAATGATTTGAAGCAACTTGATATGGATTTCTAAATGTGTACATGCCAGAAAATCGGTTTTATACCTAAATGTAAAATTGTGGAATTTTCCAAATGCACTGCCGTTTTGGCTTTATGCCAACTTCAGTAAGATGAAGAAGATTAATTAACTTCAATATGTGAAGCTAATGATTTGAAGCAACTTGATATGGATTTCTAAATGTGAACATGCCAGAAATTCGGTTTTATACCTAAATGAAAAATTGTGGAATCTTTCCAAATGCACTGCCGTTTTTGCTTTATGCGAACTTCAGTAAGATGAACAAAGTTAATTAACTTTAATACGTGAATTTATTAATTTGAAGCAACTTGATATGGATCTCTAAATATGTACATGCAAGAAAGTCAGTTTTATACATAAATGTAAAGTTCTGTCATTTTTTCCAATGCACTGTTGTTTTGGCTTTATGACAACTCGAGTAAGACGACGAAGGTTATTTAACTTTATTATGTGAATTTATTAATTTGAAGCAACTTGATATGGATTTCTAAATGTGTACATGCAAGAAAGTCGGTTTTATATCTAAATGTAAAATTATGGAATTTTTGCAAATGCACTGCCGTTATGGTCTTATGTCAACTTGAGTAATATGGTGAGGGTTAATTAACTTTATTATGTGAAGCTAATGATTTGAAGCAACTTGATATGGATCTCTAAATGAGTACATGCAAGAAAGTCAGTTTTATACATAAATGTAAAATTCTGTAATTTTTTCCAATGCACTGTAGTTTTGGCCTTATGCCAACTTGAGTAAGAAGGTTATTTAACTTTAATATGTTAAGCTAATGATTTGAAGCAACCAGATATGGATCTCTAAATGTGTACATGCAAGAAAGTCAGTTTTATACATAAATGTAAAATTCTGTAATTTTTCCAAATGCACTACCGTTCTGGCTTTATGCCAAGATGAAGAAAGTTAATTAACTTTAATATGTCAAGATGGTGAGGGTTAATTAACTTTAATATGTAATTTTATTAACTTGAAGCAACTTGATATGGATTTCTAAATGTGAACATGCCAGAAATTCGGTTTTATACCTAAATGAAAAATTGTGGAATCTTTCCAAATGCACTGCCCTTTTTGCTTTATGCGAACTTCAGTAAGATGAACAAAGTTAATTAACTTTAATACGTGAATTTATTAATTTGAAGCAACTTGATATGGATCTCTAAATATGTACATGCAAGAAAGTCAGTTTTATACATAAATGTAAAGTTCTGTCATTTTTTCCAATGCACTGTTGTTTTGGCTTTATGACAACTCGAGTAAGACGACGAAGGTTATTTAACTTTATTATGTGAATTTATTAATTTGAAGCAACTTGATATGGATTTCTAAATGTGTACATGCAAGAAAGTCGGTTTTATACCTAAATGTAAAATTGTGGAATTTTTTCCATATGCACTGCCCTTATGACCTTATGTCAACTTGAGTAAGATGGTGAGAGTTAATCAACTTTACTATGTGAAGCTAATGATTTGAAGCAACTTGATATAGATTTCTAAATGTGTACATGCAAGAAAGTCGGTTTTATACCTAAATGTAAAATTGCGGAATTTTTCCAAATGCACTGCCGTTATGGCTTTATGCCAAGTTTAGTAAGATGAAGAAGATTAATTAACTTGAATATTTGAAGCTAATGATTTGAAGCAACTTGATATGGATCTCTAAATGTGTACATGCAAGAAAGTCAGTTTTATACATAAATGTAAAATTCTGTAATTTTTCCAAATGCACTACCGTTACGGCTTTATGCCAAGATGAAGAAAGTTAATTAACTTTAAAATGTCAAGATGGTGAGGGTTAATTAATTTTAATATGTAATTTTATTAACTTGAAGCAACTTGGTATGGATTTCCAAATGTGTACATGCAAGAAAGTCGGTTTTATCTTCTTCTTCTTAATTGGCGTAGAAACCGCTAAAGCGATTATAGCCGAGTTAACAACAGCGCGCCAGTCGTTTCTTCTTTTTGCTACGTGGGCCCAATTGGATATTGCAAGCGAAGCCAGGTCCTTCTCCACTTGGTCCTTCCAACGGAGTGGAGGTCTTCCTCTTCCTCTGCTTCCCCGGCGGGTACTGCGTCGAATACTTTCAGAGCTGGAGTGTTTTCGTCCATCCGGACAACATGACCTAGCCAGCGTAGCCGCTGTCTTTTAATTCGCTGAATTATGTCGATGTCGTCGTATATCTCGTACAGCTCATCGTTCCATCGAATGCGGTATTCGCCGTTGCTAACACGCAAAGGACCATAAATCTTTCGCAGAACTTTTCTCTCGAAAACTCGCAACGTCGACTCATCAGTTGTTGACATCGTCCAAGCCTCTGCACCATATAGCAGGACAGGAATTATGAGCGACTTATAGAGTTTAGCTTTTGTTCGTCGAGAGAGGACTTTACTTTCAATTGCCTACTCAGTCCGAAGTAGCACCTGTTGGCAAGAGCAATCCTGCGTTGGATTTCCAGGCTGACATTGTTGGTGGTGTAAATGCTGGTTCCTAAATAGACGAAATTATCTACAACTTCAATGTTATGACTGTCAACAGTGACGTGAGAGCCAAGTCGCGAGTGCGACGACTGTTTGTTTGATGACAGGAGATATTTCGTTTGCCCTCGTTCACTACCAGACCCATTTTCTGTGCTTCCTTGTCCAGCCTGGAGAAAGCAGAACTAACGGCGCGGGTGTTGAGGCGGATGATATCAATATCATCGGCATACGCCAGTAGCTGTACACTCTTATAGAAGATGGTACCTTCTCTATTTAGTTCTGCAGCTCGAACTATTTTCTCCAGAAGCAAGTTGAAGAAGTCGCATGATAGGGAGTAACCTTGTCTGAAACCTCGTTTGGTATCGAACGGCTCGGAGAGGTCCTTCCCGATCCTGACAGAGCTTTTCGTGTTACTCAACGTCAGTTTACACAGCCGTATTAGTTTTGCGGGGATACCAAATTCAGACATCGCGGCATAAAGGCAGCTCCTTTTCGTGCTGTCGAAAGCAGCTTTGAAATCGACGAAGAGGTGGTGTGTGCCGATTCTCCTTTCACGGGTCTTTTCCAAGATTTTGCGCATGGTGAATATCTGGTCGGTTGTTGATTTTCCAGGTCTGAAGCCACACTGATAAGGTGCAATCAGTTTGTTGACGGTGGGCTTTAATCTTTCACACAATACGCTCGATAGAACCTTATATGCGATGTTGAGGAGGTTGATCCCGCGGTAGTTGGCGCAGATTGTGGGGTCTCCTTTTTTTATGGATTGTGCATAGCACACTTAAATTCCAATCGTTGGGCATGCTTTCGTCCGACCATATTTTACAAAGAAGCTGATGCATGCTCCTTATCAGTTCTTCGCCTCCGTGTTTGAATAGCTCGGCCGGCAATCCATCGGCCCCCGCCGCTTTGTTGTCCTTGAGGCGGGCAATTGCTATTCGAACTTCTTCATGGTCGGGTAATGGAACGTCTGCTCCATCGTCATCGATTGGGGAATCGGGTTCTCCTTCTCCTGGTGTTGTGCGTTCACTGCCATTCAGCAGGCTGGAGAAGTCTTCCCTCCATAATTTAAGTATGCTTTGGGCATCAGTGACTAGATCACCTTTGGGGGTTCTACAGGAATACGCTCCGGTCTTGAAACCTTCCGTAAGCCGCCGCATTTTTTCGTAGAATTTTCGAGCATTACCCCTGTCGGCCGGCTTATCAAGCTCTTTGTACTTACGCATTTCGGCCTCTTTCTTTTTCCGTCTGCAAATGCGTCTCGCTTCCCTCTTCAACTCTCGGTATCTATCCCATCCCGCACGTGTAGTGGTCGATCGTAACGTTGCGAAGTAGGCAGCCTGTTTTCTCTCCTGTTCTCAGCTGTTCTTTTGCACTTTCCGAAAACCAATGGTTTCGGTTGCAGCTGTACGTAAGGAGTTTGAAATGCCGTCCCACAGTTCCCTTGTACCGAGTTGTTGACGAGTGCTCTCAGAGAGCAGGAGTGCAAGCCGAGTAGAAAATCATTCGGCTGTCTGTTGTGATTGCAGCTTCTCGACGTCGAACCTTCCTTGTGTTTGTTGGCGCGCGTTTTTTGCTGCACGGAGGCGGGTGCGAATCTTAGCTGCAACAAGATAGTGGTCCGAGTCGATGTTAGGACCTCGGAGCGCACGCACATCTAAAACACTGGAGACGTGTCTTCCGTCTATCACAACATGACCGATCTGGTTGGTAGTTTTTCGATCCGGAGACAGCCAGGTAGCTTGATGAATCTTCTTATGTTGGAATCTAGTACTACAGATAACCATATTTCGGGCCCCGGCGAAGTCAATCAGCCCCAACCCATTTGGGGATGTTTCGTCGTGGAGGCTGAATTTACCGACCGTAGTGCCAAAGATACCTTCTTTGCCCACCCTGGCGTTAAAGTCGCCAAGCACGATTTGACATCGTGGCGGGGGCAGCCCTCATAAGTGCGCTCCAAGCACTCATAAAAGGCATCTTTGGTCGCATCGTCCTTCTCTTCCGTCGGGGCGTGGGCGCAAATCAGCGATATGTTGAAGAACCTCGCTTTGATGCGGATTGTGGCTAGACGTTCATTCACCGCAGTGAATGATAGTACTCGGCGACGGAGTCTCTCTCCCACCACGAATCCTACACCAAACTTGCGCTCCTTTATATGGCCACTGTAGTAAATGTCACAAGGACCTACTCGTCTCTGTCCTTGTCCGTCCATCGCATTTCTTGGACGGCGGTGATGTCAGCCTTTATTTTCCCGAGGACATCAACCAGCTGGGCAGCGGCACCTTCCCAATTCAGGGACCGGACATTCCAGGTGCATGCCCTTAAATCGTAGTCCTTATTTCGTTTGCCATGGTCGTCATCAAAAGGGGGGTCTTTCATCCGAGGCTGGTTGTAGCTCTTCACTGGGGGTGTTTTCTACGTGGCGGGTCCCAAACCCAGCGCACAACCCTTGTAGGGAATGTTTCGCCTTCTCACTTTAGCTCGCCTTCGAACGGATGTTCTTAGGCTACCCAGAGCATACTTGGTCAAAGACCGGAAGTAGTGAGCTGCTTGAGCCATGTGTAAAAGAATCGTTTCTGGCCACTCCCAAGTGAATGGCGATCAGAGAACTTTTCCTCACTTGCGTGAACTTCTACACATGACTTCATCCTCCAAGAAGGTTAGTTAACTGAAATATGTTAAATTAATGATTCGCAGCAACTCAATATCGATTGCCAAATGTGTATATACAAGAAAATCGACTTTATAACGTAACATGAGATTTTGGAATTCTCCCAAATGCACTGCCGTTATGGCTTTATGTCCACTTCAGTAAGATGAAGAATGTTAATTAACTTAAGTAACTGAAGTAAATGATTTGAAGCAACTCAATATCGATTGCTAAATGTGTATATACAAGAAAATCGACTTTATACCGTAATATGAGATTGTGAAATTCTTCCAAATGCACTGTCGTTATGGTTTTATGTCCAGTTCAGTAAGATGAAGAAGGTTAATTAACTGAAATATGTTAAATTAATGATTTGCAGCAACCCAATGTCGATTGCTAAATGTGTATATACAAGAAAATCGACTTTATACCTTAATAAAAGATTGTGGAATTCTTCCAAATGCACTGCCGTTTTGGCTTTATGTCCACTTCACTATGATGAAGAAGGTTAATTAACTTAAATATGTTGAATTAATGATTTGGAGCAACTCACTATCGATTGCTAAATGTGTGTATACAAGAAAATCGACTTTATACCTTAATATAAGATTGTGGAATACTTCCAAATGCACAGCCGTTATGGCTTTATGTCCACTTCAGTAAGACGAAGAAGGTAAATTAACTTAAATAAGTGAAGTAAATGATTTGAAGAAACTCAATATCGATTGCTTAAAGTGTATATACAAGAAAGTCGACTTTATACCTGAACATAAGATTGTTGATTTCTTTCAACTGCATTGTCGTCATGGCTTTATGTCAACTCCGGTAAGATGAAGAAGGCTAATTAACTTAAATATGGTAAACTAATGATTTAAGGCAATTCAATATCGACTGCTAAATGTGTATATATAAGAAAATCGATTTTATACCTGAATATAAGAATGTCGAATTCTTCCAAATGCACTGCCGTTATGGCTTTATGTCAACTTCGGTAAGAGGAAGAAGTTTAATTAACTTAAGTATGTTAAACTGATGATTTCAGGCAACTCAATATCGACTGCTAAATATGTATACACAAGAAAATCGACTTTATACCTTAATATAAGAGTGTCGAATTTTCACAAAAGCACTACCTTTATGGCTTTATGTCAACTTGGGTAAGATGAGGAAAGTTAATTAACTTAAATATATTTTATTAATGATTTGAAGCAACTCAATATCGATTGCTAAATGTGTAGTCACAAGTAAGTCGACTTTATACCTGAACATAAGATTGTTGATTTCTTCTAACTGCACTGCCGTTATAGCTTTATGTCAGCTTCAGTAAGATGAAGAAAGTTAATTATCTTAGATATGTTAAA
This sequence comes from Bactrocera tryoni, assembly GCF_016617805.1. Lineage (NCBI taxonomy): Eukaryota > Metazoa > Arthropoda > Insecta > Diptera > Tephritidae > Bactrocera > Bactrocera tryoni. The sequence continues at coordinate 9,595 of NW_024395740.1, read as the reverse complement.
TTAATGATTAAAGGCAATTCAATATCGACTGCTAAATGTGTATATACAAGAACATCGACTTTATACCTGAATATAAGAATGTCGAATTCTTTCAAATGCACTGCCGTTATGGTTTTATGTCAACTTCAGTAAGATGAGGAAGGCTAATTAACTTAAATATGTTAAAATAATTATTTAAAGCAACTCAATATCGACTGCTAAATGTGTATATACAAGAAAATTGACTTTATACCTGAATATAAGAATATCGAATTCTTCCAAATGCACTGCCGTTATGGCTTTATGTCAACTTCGGTAAGATGAAGAAGGCTAATTAACTTAAATATGGTGAATTAATGATTTAAGGCAATTCAATATCGACGGCTAAATGTGTATATATAAGAAAATCGATTTTATACCTGAATATAAGAATGTCGAATTCTTCCAAATGCACTGCCGTTATGGCTTTATGTCAACTTCAGTAAGATGAAGAAGTTTAATTAACTTAAGTATGTTAAACTAATGATTTCAAGCAACTCAATATCGATTGCCAAACTTGTAATCACAAGAAAGTCGACTTTATACCTGAACATAAGATTGTTGATTTCTTCTAACTGCACTGCCGTTATTGCTTTATGTCAATTTCAGTAAGATGAAGAAAGTTAATTATCTTAAATATGTTAAATTAATGATTAAAGGCAATTCAATATCGACTGCAAAATGTGTAAATACAAGAGCATCGACTTCATACCTGAATATAAGAATGTCGAATTCTTCCAAATGCACTGCCGTTATGGCTTTATGTCAACTTCGGTAAGATGAAGAAGGTTAATTAACTTAAATCTGTTAAATTAATGATTTAAGGCAACTCAATATCGACTGCTAAATGTGTATATACAAGAAAATCGACTTTAGACCTGAATATAAGAATGCCGAATTCTTCCAAGTGCACTGCCGTTATGGCTTTATGTCAACTTCGGTAAGATGAGGAAGTTTAATTAACTTAAATATGTTAAACTAATGATTTGAAGCAAATTAATATCGATGGCTAAATTTGTAATCACAAGAACATCGACTTTATACCTGAACATAAGATTGTTGATTTCTTTTAACTATATTGTCGTTATGGCTTTATGTCAACTCCGGTAAGATGAAGAAGGCTAATTAACTTAAATATGGTAAATTAATGATTTAAGGCAATTCAATATCGACTGCTAAATATGTATATATAAGAAAATCGATTTTATACCTGAATATAAGAATGTCGAATTCTTCCAAATGCACTGCCGTTATAGCTTTATGTCAACTTCAGTAAGACGAAGCAGTTCAATTAACTCAAGTATGTTAAACTAATGATTTCAAGCAACTCAATATCGATTGCCAAATTTGTAACCACAAGAAAGTCGACTTTGTACCTGAACATAAGATTGTTGATTTCTTCTAACTGCACTGCCGTTATGGCTTTATGCCAACTGCAGTCAGATGAGGAAAGTTAATTAACTTAAATATATTTTATTAATGATTTGAAGCAACTCAATATCGATTGCTAAATGCGTAGTCACAAGTAAGTCGACTTTATACCTGAACATAAGATTGTTGATTTCTTCTAACTACACTGCCGTTATGGCTTTATATCAATTTCAATAAGATGAAGAAAGTTAATTATCTTAAATATGTTAAATTAATGATTAAAAGCAATTCAATATCGACTGCAAAATGTGTAAATACAAGAACATCGACTTTATAACTGAATATAAGAATGTCGAATTCTTCCAAATGCACTGCCGTTATAGCTTTATGTCAACTTCGGTAAGATGAAGAAGTTTAATTAACTTAAGTATGTTAAACTAATGATTTGAAGCAACTCAATATCGATTGCTAAGAGTGTAATCACAAGAAAGTCGACTTTATACCTGAACATAAGATTGTTAATTTCTTTCAACTGCATTGTCGTCATGGCTTTATGTCAACTCCGGTAAGATTAAGAAGGCTATTTAACTTAAATATGGTAAATTAATGATTTAAGGCAATTCAATATCGACTGCTAATTTTTTATATCGATTGCCAAATTTGTAATCACAAGAAAGTCGACTTCATACCTGAACATAAAATTGTTGATTTCTTCTAACTGCACTGCCGTTATGGCTTTATGCCAACATCAGTAAGATGAGGAAAGTTAATTAACTTAAATATATTTTATTAATGATTTGAAGCAACTCAATATCGATTGCTAAATGTGTAGTCACAAGTAAGTCGACTTTATACCTGAACATAAGATTGTTGATTTCTTCTAACTGCACTGCCGTTATTGCTTTATGTCAATTTCAGTAAGATGAAGAAAGTTAATTATCTTAAATATGTTAAATTAATGATTAAAGGCAATTCAATATCGACTGCAAAATGTGTAAATACAAGAGCATCGACTTCATACCTGAATATAAGAATGTCGAGTTCTTCCAAATGCACTGCCGTTATGGTTTTATGTCAACTTCAGTAAGATGAGGAAGGCTAATTAACTTAAATATGTTAAATTAATTATTTAAAGCAACTCAATATCGACTGCTAAATGTGTATATACAAGATAATCGACTTCATACCTGAATATAAGGATGTCGAATTTTTACAAATGCACCGCCGTTATGGCTTTATGTAAACTTCGGTAAGATGAAGAAAGTTAATTAACTTAATGTGTTAAACTAAAGATTTCTAGCAACTCAATATCGATTGCTAAATTTGTAATCACAAGAAAGTCGATTTTATACTTGAACATAAGATTGTTGATTTCTTCCAACTGCACAGCCGTTATGGCTTTATGTCAACTTCAGTAAGATGAAGAAAGTTAATTAACTAAAATATATTAAATTAATGATTCAAGGCAATTCAATATCGACTGCTAAATGTTATTAAACAAGAACATCGACTTTATACCTGAATATAGGAATGTCGAGTTCTTTCAAATGCACTGCCGTTATGGCTTTATGTCAACTCCGGTAAGATGAAGAAGGCTAATTAACTTAAATATGGTAAATTAATGATTTAAGGCAATTCAATATCGACTGCTTAATGTGTATATATAAGAAAATCGATTTTATACCTGAACATAAGAATGTCGAATTCTTCCAAATGCACTGCCGGTATCGTTTTATGTCAACTTCAGTAAGATGAGGAAGGCTAGTTAACTTAAATATGTTAAAATAATTATTTAAAGCAACTCAATGTCGACTGCTAAATGTGTATATACAAGAAAATTGACTTTATACCTGAATATAAGAATATCGAATTCTTCCAAATGCACTGCCGTTATGGCTTTATGTCAACTTCGGTAAGAGAAAGAAGTTTAATTAACTTAAGTATGTTAAACTAATGATTTGAAGCAACTCAATATCGGTTGCTAAATTTGTAATCACAAGAAAGTCGACTTTATACCTGAACATAAGATTGTTGATTTCTTCTAACTGCACTGCCGTTATGGCTTTATGTCAACTTCAGTAAGATGAAGAAAGTTAACTAACTTAAATGTATTATATTAATTATTTAAGGCAATTCAATATCGACTGCTTAATGTGCATATACAAGAACATCGACTTTATACCTGAATAAAAGAATGTCGAATTCTTCCAAATGCACTGCCATTATGTCTTTATGTCAACTTCAGTAAGATGAGGAAGGTTAATTAACTTAAATATGGTAAATTAATGATTTAAAGCAACTCAATATCGACTGCTAAATATGTATGTATATACAAGCAAATCGACCTTATACCTGTATATAAGATTGTCGAATTTGTCAAATGCACCGCCGTTATGGCTTTATGTCAACTTCGGTAAGATGAAGAAAGTTAGTTAACTTAAATATGTTAAATTAATGATTTAATGCAATTCCATATCGGCTGCTAAGTGTGTATATACAAGAAAATCGGCTTTATACCTGAATACAAGATCGTCGAATTATTCAAAAATGCAGTGCCGTTATGGCTTTACGTCAACTTCAGTAAGATGAAGAAAGTTAATTATCTTAAATATGTTAAATTAATGATTATAGGTAATCCAATATCGACTGCCAAATGTGTATATACAAGAAAATCGACTTTATACCTGAATATAAGAGTGTCGAATTCTTCCAAATGCACTGCCGTTATAGCGTTATGTCAACTTCGGTAAGATTAAGAAGATTAATTAACTTAAGTATGTTAAGCTAATGATTTGAAGCAACTCAATATCGTTTGCTAAATGTGTAGTCACAAGTAAGTCGACTTTATAACTGAACATAAGATTGCTGATTTCTTCCAACTGCATTGCCGTTATGGCTTTATGTCAACTCCTGTAAGATTAAGAAGGCTAATTAACATAAATATGGTAAATTAATGATCTGAAGCAACTAATATCGATTGCTAAAGTTGTATACACAAGAAAGTCGACGTTATACCTGAACATAAGATTGTTGATTTCTTCCAACTGCATTGCTCTTATGGCTTTATGTCAACTCCGGTAAGATTAAGAAGGCTAATTAACTTAATTATGGTAAATTAATGATTTAAGGCAATTCAATATCGACTGCTTAATGTGCATATACAAGAACATCGACTTTATACCTGAATAAAAGAATGTCGAATTCTTCCAAATGCACTGCCATTATGGCTTTATGTCAACTTCAGTAAGATGAAGAAAGTTAATTAACTTAAATATGTTAAATTAATGATTTAAGGCAATTCAATATCGACTGCTTAATGTGCATATGCAAGAACATCGACTTTATACCTGAATATAAGAATGTCGAATTCTTCCAAATGCACTGCCGTTATGGCCTTATGTCAATTTCATTAAGATTAAGAAGAATAATTAACTTAAATATGTTAAACTAATGATTTAGGGCATTTAAAAATCGACTGCTAAATATGTATATAGAAGAAAATCGACTTTATACCTGAATATAAGAATGTCGAACTCTCCCAAATGCACTGCCGTTATGGCTTTGTGTCAACTTCAGTAAGATGAAGAAGCAATTAACTTAAATATGTTAAACTAAAGATTTAAGGCAATTCAATATCGACTGCTAAATGTGTATATACAAGAACATCGACTTTATACCTGAATATAAGAATGTCGAATTCTTCCAAATGCACTGCCGTTATGGTTTTATGTCAACTTCAGTAAGATGAGGAAGGCTAATTATTTTAAATATGTTAAATTAATTATTTAAAACAACTCAATATCGACTGCTAAATGTGTATATACAAGAAAATCGACTTTATACCTGAATATAAGATTGTCGGATTCCTCCAAATGCACTGCCGTTATGGCTTTATGTCAACTTCAGTAAGATGAGGAAGGCTAATTAACTTAAATATGTTAAAATAATTATTTAAAGCAACTCAATATCGACTGCTAAATGTGTATATACAAGAAAATTGACTTTATACCTGAATATAAGAATATCGAATTCTTCCAAATGCACTGCCGTTATAGCTTTATGTCAACTTCGGTAAGATAAGGAATTTTAATTAACTTAAGTATGTTAAATTAATGATTTCAAGCAACACAATATCGATAGCTAAATTTGTAATCACAAGAAAGTCGACTTTATACCTGAACATAAGATTGTTGATTTCTTCTAACTGCACTGCCGTTATGGCTTTATGTCAACTTCAGTAAGATAAAGAAAGTTAATTAACTTAAATATATTATATTAATTATTGAAGGCAATTCAATATCGACTGCTTAATGTGCATATACAAGAACATCGACTTTATACCTGAATAAAAGAATGTCGAATTCTTCCAAATGCACTGCCATTATGGCTTTATGTCAACTTCAGTAAGATGAGGAAGTTTAATTAACTTAAATATGGTAAATTAATGATTTAAAGCAACTCAATATCGACTGCTAAATATGTATGTATATACAAGCAAATCGACCTTATACCTGTATATAAGATTGTCGAATTTGTCAAACGCACCGCCGTTATGGCTTTATGTCATTTTCGGTAAGATGAAGAAAGTTAATTAACTTAAATATGTTAAATTAATGATTTAATGCAATTCCATATCGACTGCTAATTGTGTATATACAAGAAAATCGGCTTTATACCTGAATACAAGATCGTCGAATTATTCAAAAATGCAGTGCCGTTATGGCTTTACGTCAACTTAAGTAAGACGAAGAAAGTTAATTATCTTAAATATCTTAAATTAATGATTATAGGTAATCCAATGTCGACTGCCAAATGTGTATATACAAGAAAATCGACTTTATACCTGAATATAAGAATGTCGAATTCTTCCAAATGCACTGCCGTTATAGCGTTATGTCAACTTCGGTAAGATTAAGAAGATTAATTAACTTAAGTATGTTAAGCTAATGATTTGAAGCAACTCAATATCGATTGCTAAATGTGTAGTCACAAGTAAGTCGACTTTATAACTGAACATAAGATTGTTGATTTCTTCCAACTGCATTGCCGTTATGGCTTTATGTCAACTCCTGTAAGATAAAGAAGACTAATTAACATAAATATGGTAAATTATTGATCTGAAGCAACTCAATATCGATTGCTAAAGTTGTATACACAAGAAAGTCGACGTTATACCTGAACATAAGATTGTTGATTTCTTATGTCAACTCCGGTAAGGTTAAGAAAGCTAATTAACTTAAATATGGTAAATTATTGATTTAAGGCAATTCAATATCGACTGCTTAATGTGCATATACAAGAACATCGACTTTATACCTGAATAAAAGAATGTCGAATTCTTCCAAATGCACTGCCATTATGGCTTTATGTACACTTCAGTAAGATGAAGAAAATTAATTAACTTAAATATGTTAAATTAATGATTTAAGGCAATTCAATATCGACTGCTTAATGTGCATATACAAGAACATCGACTTTATACCTGAATATAAGAATGTCGAATTCTTCCAAATGCACTGCCGTTATGGCCTTATGTCAATTTCATTAAGATTAAGAAGAATAATTTACTTAAATATGTTAAACTAATGATTTAGGGCATTTAAAAATCGACTGCTAAATGTGTATATACAAGAAAATCGACTTTATACCTGAATATAAGAATGTCGAATTTTCCAAATGCACTGCCGTTATGGCTTTATGTCAACTTCAGTAAGATGAATAAGTTTAATTAACTTAAGTATGTTAAACTAATGATTTCAAGCAACTCAATATCGATGCCAAATTTTTAATCACAAGAAAGTCGACTTTATACCTGAACATAAGATTGTTGATTTCTTCTAACTGCACTGCCGTTATGGTTTTATGTCAACTTCATTAAGATGAGGAAGGCTAATTAACTTAAATATATTATATTTATGATTTAAGGCAATTCAATATCGATTTCTAAGTGTGTATATACAAGAAAATCGACTTTATACCTGAATACAAGAATGTCGAATTCTTCCAAAAGCACTGCCGTTATGGCTTTATGTCAACTTCAGTAAGATGAAGAAAGTTAGTTAACTTAAATATGTTATATTAATGATTTAAGGCAATTCAATATCGACTGCTAAATGTGTATTTACAAGAAAATCGACTTTATACCTGAATATAAGAATGTCGAATTCTTCCAAATGCACTGCCGTTATAGCGTTGTGTCAACTTCGGTAAGATTAAAAAGTTTAATTAACTTAAGTATGTTAAACTAATGATTTGAAGCAACTCAATATCGATTGCTAAATGTGTAATCACAAGAAAGTCGACTTTATACCTGAACATAAGATTGTTGATTTCTTCCAACTGCATTGCCGTTATGGCTTTATGTAACTCCGGTAAGATGAAGAAGGCTAATTAACTTAAATATGGTAAATTAATGATTAAAGGCAATTCAATGGGCACGTTAAATTAATGATTTAAAGCATCTCAATATCGACCGCTAAGGTGTATATGGCCAGCTATCGACTTTATACCTGAATATAAGAATGTCGAATTCTTCCAAATGCACTGCCGTTATGGCCTTATGTCAACTTCAGTAAGATGAAGAAAGTTAATTATCTTAAATATGTTAAATTAATGATTAAAGGCAATTCAATATCGACTGCAAAATGTGTATATACTAGAACATCTACTTTATACCCGAATATAAGAATGTCGAATTATTCCAAATGCAGTGCCGTTATGGATTTATGTCAACTTCAGTAAGATGAAGAAAGCTAATTAACTTAAGTATGTTAAATTAATGCTTTAAGGCAACTCAAAATCGACTGATTAATGTGTATATACAAGAAAATCGACTTTATACTTGAACATGAGAATGTCGAATTCTTCCAAATGCACTACCGTTATGGATTTATGTTAACTTCAGTAGGATGAAGAAGCATAATTAACTTAAATATATTAAACTAATGATTTGAAGCAACTCAATATCGATTGCTAAGTGTGTATATAGAAGAAAGTCGACTTTATACCTGAACATAAGATTGTCGAATTTTTACAAATCCACCACCGTTATGGCATCATGTCAACTTCGGTAAGATGAAGAAAGTTAATTAACTTAAATATGTTAAATTAATGATTTAAGGCAATTCAATATCGACTGCTTAATGTGCATATACAAGAACATCGACTTTATACCTGAATATAAGAATGTCGAATTCTTCCAAATGCACTGCCGTTATGGCCTTATGTCAATTTCATTAAGATTAAGAAGAACAATTGACTTAAATATGTTGAACTTATGATTTAGGGCATTTAAAAATCGACTGCTAAATATGTATATAGAAGAAAATCGACTTTATAGCTGAATATAAGAATGTCGAACTCTTCCAAATGCACTGCCGTTATGGCTTTATGTCAACTTCAGTAAGATGAAGAAGCAATTAACTTAAATATGTTAAACTAAAGATTTAAGGCAACTCAATATCGACTGCTAAATGTGTATATTTAAGAACATCGACTTTATACCTGAATATAAGAATGTCGAATTCTTCCAAATGCACTGCCGTTATGGTTTTATGTCAACTTCAGTAAGATGAGGAAGGCTAATTAACTTAAATATGTTAAATTAATTATTTAAAACAACCCAATATCGACTGCTAAATGTGTATATACAAGAAAATCGACTTTATACCTGTATATAAGATTGTCGAATTTTTCCAAATGCACTGCCGTTATGGCTTTATGTCAACTTCAGTAAGATGAAGAAGCAATTAACTTAAATATGTTAAACTAATGATTTAAGGCAATTCAATATCGACTGCTAAATGTGTATATACAAGAACATCGACTTTATACCTGAATATAAGAATGTCGAATTCTTCCAAATGCACTGCCGTTATGGCCTTATGTCAATTTCATTAAGATTAAGAAGAATAATTAACTTAAATATGTTAAACTAATGATTTAGGGCATTTAAAAATCGACTGCTAAATGTTAATATACAAGAACATCGGCTTTATACCTGAATATAGGAATGTCGAGTTCTTTCAAATGCACTGCCGTTATGGCTTTATGTCAACTTCAGTGAGATGAAGAAGCAATTAACTTAAATATGTTAAACTAATGATTTAAGGCAATTCAATATCGACTGCAAAATGTGTATATACAAGAACATCGACTTTATACCGAATATAAGAATGTCGAATTCTTCCAAATGCACTGCCGTTAT
>NW_024395739.1:0-14207 GCF_016617805.1 Bactrocera tryoni | reverse complement strand
CGAGTCGAGTTAAGAACTTTATATTTTTCTATTAAACTTTTCACTCGCGTGCCCCACGTTGGGCGCCAATTATTCAAAATGTATTGTTCAATTTTAAAATTATTTTATTTGCCGTCATCTCGGCTTAGTTGTCAAGTATAAAGTGCCCTTAAAATTATTCCTAACTTAGCTCAAGCCACCAACCCGCATCGCGTTGTGGCTCCTCTGCTGACGTTTTGCTGACTTTGCGCCTCGAGCATGGTGTTTGTTTACTTTGATGTCTGGCCAATGTTCTCACGCAAAATGTGCTGACTTAGCGACATGTGGGTGTGTCGTTTCCTCGCGATAACTTGTATATGCAAGGAAATCGGTTTTATACCTAAATGTAAAATTATGGAATTTTTCCAAATGCACGGCCGTTATGGCTTTATATCAACTTTAGTAAGATGAATAAAGATAATTAACTTTAATATGCGAAGATAATGATTTAAAGCAATTCGCTATGGATTTCTAAATGTGTATATGCAAGAAAATCGGTTTCAAACCTAAATGTAAAATTGTGGACTTTTCCAAATGCACTGCCGTTATGGCTTTATGTCAACTCCAGTAAGATGTAGAAGGTTAAATTACTTTAATATGTAAATTTAATGATTTGAAAAACTTGATATGGATTTCTAAATCTATATGCAAAAAAATCAATTTTATACCTAAATGTAAAATTGTGGAATTTTTCCAAATGCATTGCCGATATGGCTTTATGTCAACTTTAGTAAGATGAAGAAAGTTAGATAACTTTAATAAGTAAAGTTAATGATTTGAAGCGACTTGATATGGATTTCCAAATGTGTATATGCATGGAAATCGTTTTCATACCTAAATGTAAAATTGTGGAATTTTTCCAAATGCATTGCCGATATGGCTTTATGTCAAATTTAGTAAGATGAAGAAAGTTAAATATCTTAATTATGCAAAGTTAATGATTTGAGGAAACTTGATATGGCTTTCTAAATGTGTATATGCGAGAAAATCGGTTTTATACCTAAATGTAAAATTGTGGAATTTTTCCAAATACACTGCCGTTATAGATTTATGTCAACTTTAGTAAGATGAAGGAAGATAATTAACTTTAATATGTAACGTTAATGATTGAAAAAACTTGATATGGATTTCTAAATGTATATGCAAGGAAATCGGTTTTATACCTAAATGTAAAATTGTGGAATTTTTCCAAATGCACTGCCGTTATAGATTTATGTCAACTTACGTAAAATGAAGAAAGTTAATTAACTTAAATATGTAAAGTTAATGAGTTGAAGAAACTTGATATGGATTTCTAAATGTATGTGCAAGGAAATCGGTTTTATACCTAAATGTAAAATTGTGGACTTTTACCAAATGCACTGCCGTTATGGCTTTATGTCAACTCCAGTAAGATGAAGAAGGTTAAATAACTTCAATATGTAAAGTTAATGATTTAAAGAAACTTGATATGGATTTCTAAATGTGTATATGCAAGGAAATCGGTTTTATACCTAAATGTAAAATTATGGAATTTTTCCAAAAGCACTGCCGCTATAGATTTATGTCAACTTTAGTAAGATGAAGGAAGATAATTAACTTTAATATGCGAAGATAATGATTTGAAGCAATTCGATGTGGATTTCTAAATGTATATGTAAAGAAATCAGTTTTATACCTATATGTAAAATTGTGGAATTATTCCAAATGCACTGCCGTTATGGCTTTATGTCAACTTTAGTAAGATGAAGAAAGTTAATTAACTTAAATATGTAAAGTTAATGATTTGAAAATACTTGATATGGGTTTCTAAATCTATATGCAAAAAAATCAATTTTATACCTAAATGTAAAATTGTGGAATTTTTCCAAATGCATTGCCGATATGGCTTTATGTCAACTTTAGTAAGATGAAGAAAGTTAGATAACTTTAATAAGTAAAGTTAATGATTTGAAGCAACTTGATATGGATTTCTAAATGTGTATATGCATGAAAATCAGTTTTATACCTTAATGTAAAATTGTGGAATTTTTCCAAATGCACTGCCGTTATAGATTTATGTCAACTTTAGTAAGATAAAGGAAGATAATCTACTTTAATATGCGAAAATAATGATTTGAAGCAATTCGATGTGGATTTCTAAATGTGTTTATGCAAGAAAATCGGTTTCATACCTAAATATAAAATTGTGGACTTTTCCCAAATGCACTGCCGTTATGGCTTTATGTCAACTTTAGTAAGATGAAGAAAGTTAAATAACTTCATTATGCAAAGTTTATGATTTGAGGAATCTTGATATGGTTTTCTAAATGTGTATATGCGAGAAAATCGGTTTTATACCTAAATGTAAAATTGTGGAATTTTTCCAAATACACTGCAGTTATAGATTTATGTCAACTTTAGTAAGATGAAGGAAGATAATTAACTTTAATATGCGAAGATAATGGTTTGCAGCAATTCGATGTGGATTTCTAAATGTGTTTATGCACGAAAATCGGTTTCATACCTAAATGTAAAATTGTGGACTTTTTCCAAATGCACTGCCGTTATGGCGTTATGTCAACTCCAGTAAGATGAAGAAGGTTAAATAACTTTAATATGTAAAAATCATGATTTGAAAATACTTGATATGGATTTCTAAACGCATATGCAAGGAAATCGGTTTTATACCTAAATGTAAAATTGTGGAATTTTTCCAATTACACTTCCGTTATAGATTTATGTCAACTTTAGTAAGATGAAGGAAGATAATTAACTTTAATATGCGAAGATAATGATTTGAAGCAATTCGATGTGGATTTCTAAATGTATATGCAAAGAAATCAGTTTTATACCTATATGTAAAATTGTGGAATTTTTCCAAATGCACTGCCGTTATGGCTTTATGTCAACTTTAGTAAGATGAAGAAAGTTAAATAACTTCATTATGCAAAGTTGATGATTTGAGGAAACTTGATATGGTTTTCTAAATGTGTATATGCGAGAAAATCGGTTTTATACCTAAATGTAAAATTGTGGAATTTTTCCAAATACACTGCAGTTATAGATTTATGTCAACTTTAGTAAGATGAGGGAAGATAATTAACTTTAATATGCGAAGATAATGGTTTGAAGCAACTCGATGTGGATTTCTAAATGTGTTTATGCACGAAAATCGGTTTCATACCTAAATGTAAAATTGTGGACTTTTTCCAAATGCACTGCCGTTATGGCGTTATGTCAACTCCAGTAAGATGAAGAAGGTTAAATAACTTTAATATGTAAAAATCATGATTTGAAAATACTTGATATGGATTTCCAAATGTGTATATGCATGGAAATCGTTTTTATACCTAAATGTAAAATTGTGGAATTTTTCCAAATGCAATGCCGTTATGGCTTTATGTCAACTTGAGTAAGATGAAGAAAGTTAATTAACTTAAATATGTAAAGTTAATGATTTGAAGAAACTTGATATGGATTTCTAAATGTGTATATGCAAGAATATCGGTTTTATACCTAAATGCAAAATTGTGGAATTTTTCCAATTACACTTCCGTTATAGATTTATGTCAACTTTAGTAAGATGAAGGAAGATAATTAACTTTAATATGCGACGATAATGAATTAAAGCAATTCGATATGGATTTCTAAATGTGTATATGCAAGAAAATCGGTTTCATACCTAAATGTAAAATTGTGGACTTTTCCAAATGCACTGCCGTTATGGCGTTATGTCAACTCCAGTAAGATGTAGAAGGTTAAATTATTTTAATATGTAAAGTTAATGATTTGAAAAACTTGATATGGATTTCTAAATCTATACGCAAAAAAATCAATTTTATACCTAAATGTAAAATTGTGGAATTTTTCCAAATGCATTGCCGATATGGCTTTATGTCAACTTTAGTAAGATGATGAAAGTTAATTAACTTTAATAAGTAAGCTAATGGTTTGACGCAACTTGACATAGCTTTCTAAATGTGTATATGCAAGGAAATCGTTTTTATACCTAAATGTAAAATTGTGGAATTTTTCCAAATGCATTGCCGATATGGCTTTATGTCAACTTTTGTAAGATGAAGAAAGTTAAATAACTTCATTATGCAAAGTTAATGATTTGAGGAAACTTGATATGGTTTTCTAAATGTGTATATGCGAGAAAATCGGTTTTATACCTAAATGTAAAATTGTGGAATTTTTCCAAATACACTGCAGTTATAGATTTATGTCAACTTTAGTAAGATGAAGGAAGATAATTAACTTTAATATGCGAAGATAATGGTTTGAAGCAATTCGATGTGGATTTCTAAATGTGTTTATGCACGAAAATCGGTTGTATACCTAAATGTAAAATTGTGGACTTTTTCCAAATGCACTGCCGTTATGGCGTTATGTCAACTCCAGTAAGATGAAGAAGGTTAAATAACTTTAATATGTAAAAATAATGATTTGAAAATACTTGATATGGATTTCTAAACGTATATGCAAAGAAATCAATTTTATACCTAAATGTAAAATTGTGGAATTTTTCCAAATGCACTGCCGTTATCGCTTTATGTCAACTTCAGTAAGATGAAGGAAGATAATTAACTTTAATATGCGAAGATAATGGTTTGAAGCAATTCGATGTGGATTTCTAAATGTGTTTATGCACGAAAATCGTTTTTATACCTAAATGCAAATTTGTGGAATTTTTCCAAATACACTGCCGTTATAGATTTATGTCAACTTTAGTAAGATGAAGGAAGATAATTAGCTTTAATATGCGAAGATATTGATTTGAAGCAATTCGATATGGATTTCTGAATGTGTATATGCAAGAAAATCGGTTTCATACCTAAATGTAAAATAGTGGACTTTTTCCAAATGCACTGCCGTTATGGCGTTTTGTCAACTCCAGTAAGATGAAGAAGGTTAAATAAATTTAATATGTAAAGTTAATGATTTGAAGCAACTTGATATGGATTTCTAAATCTATATGCAAAGAAATCAATTTTATACCTAAATGTAAAATTGTGGAATTTTTCCAAATGCACTGCCGTTATCGCTTTATGTCAATTTAGTAAGATGAAGAAAGTTAATAACTTCATTATGCAATGTTAATGATCTGAGGAAACTTGATATGGCTTTCTAAATGTGTATATGCAAGAAAATCGGTTTTATACCTAAATGTAAAATTGTGGAATTTTTCCAAATACACTGCCGTTATAGATTTATGTCAACTCCAGTAAGATGTAGAAGGTTAGATTACTTTAATATGTAAAGTTAATGATTTGAAAAAACTTGATATGGATTTCTAAATCTATATGCAAAAAATCAATTTTATACGTAAATGAAAAATTGTGGAATTTTTCCAAATGCACTGTCGTTATGGCTTTATGTCAACTTTAGTAAGATGAAGAAAGTTAAATAACTTCATTATGCAAAGTTGATGATTTGAGGAAACTTGATATGGCTTTCTAAATGTGTATATGCGAGAAAATCGGTTTTATATCTAAATGTAAAATTGTGGAATTTTTCCAAATACACTGCCGTTATAGATTTATGTTAACTTTAGTAAGATGAAGGAAGATAATTAGCTTTAATATGCGAAGATATTGATTTGAAGCAATTCGATATGGATTTCTGAATGTGTATATTCAAGAAAATCGGTCTCATACCTAAATGTAAAATTGTGCACTTTTCCCAAATGCCGTTATGGCGTTATGTCAACTCCAGTAAGATGAAGAAGGTTAAATAACTTTATTATTTAAAGTTAATGATTTGAAAAAACTTGATATGGATTTCTAAATGTATATGCAAGGAAATCGGTTTTATACCTAAATGTAAAATTGTGGAATTTTTCTAAATGCACTGCCGTTATGGTTTTATGTCAACTTTAGTAAGATAAAGAAAGTTAAATAACTTCATTATGCAAAGTTGATGATTTGAGGAAACTTGATATGGCTTTCTAAATGTGTATATGCGAGAAAATCGGTTTTATATCTAAATGTAAAATTGTGGAATTTTTCCAAATACACTGCCGTTATAGATTTATGTTAATTTTAGTAAGATGAAGGAAGATAATTAGCTTTAATATGCGAAGATATTGATTTGAAGCAATTCGATATGGATTTCTGAATGTGTATATTCAAGAAAATTGGTTTCATACCTAAATGTAAAATTTTGGACTTTTCCCAAATGCCGTTATGGCGTTATGTCAACTCCAGTAAGATGAAGAAGGTTAAATAACTTTAATATGTAAAGTTAATGATGGATTTCTAAATGTATATGCAAGGAAATCGGTTTTATACCTAAATGTAAAATTGTGGAATTTTTCAAACGCACTGCCGTTATGGCCTTATGTAAACATTGGTAAGATGAAGAAAGTTAAATAACTTCATTATGCAAAGTTAATGATTTGAGGAAACTTCATAAGGCTTTCTAAATGTGTGTATGCAAGAAAATCGGTTTTATACCTAAATGTAAACTTGTGAAATTTTTCCAAATACACTGCCGTTATAGATTTATGTCAACTTTAGTAAGATGAAGGAAGATAATTAACTTTAATATGCGAAGATAATGATTTGAGGCAATTCGAAATGGATTTCTAAATGTATATGAAAAGAAATCAGTTTTATACCTATATGTAAAATTGTGGAATTTTTCCAAATGCACTGCCGTTATGGCTTTATGTCAACTTTAGTAAGATGAAGAAAGTTTATTAACTTAAATATGTAAGGTTAATGATTTGAAGAAACTTGATATGGATTTCTAAATGTATATGCAAGGAAATCGGTTTTATACCTAAATGTAAAATTGTGGAATTTTTCCAAATGCACTGCCGTTATGGCTTAATGTCAGTTTTAGTAAGATGAAGGAAGATAATTAGCTTTAATATGCAAAGATATTGATTTGAGGCAATTCGATATGGATTTCTAAATGTGTATTTGCAAGAAAATCGGTTTTATACCTAAATTTAAAATTGTGAACTTTTACCAAATGCGCTACCGTTATGGCTTTATGTCAACTCCAGTAAGATGAAGAAGGTTAAATAACTTTAATATGCAAAGTTAATTAACTTAAATATGTAAAGTTAAGGATTTGAAAAAACTTGATATGGATTTCTAAATGTATATGCAAAGAAACCGGTTTTATACCTAAATGTAAAATTGTAGAATTTTTCCAAATGCACTGCCGTTATGGCTTTATGTCAAATTTAGTAAGATGAAGAAAGTTAATTAACTTAAATATGTAAAGTTAATGATTTGAAGAAACTTGATATGGATTTCTAAATGTATATGCAAGGAAAGCGGTTTTATACCTAAATGTAAAATTGTGGAATTTTTCCAAATGCACTGCCGTTATGGCTTAATGTCAACTTTATTAAGATGAAGGAAGGTAATTAGCTTTAATATGCGAAGATATTAATTTGAAGCAATTCGATATGGATTTCTAAATGTGTATATGCAAGATAATCGGTTTCATACCTTAATGTAAAATTGTGGACTTTTACCAAATGCAATGCCTTTATGGCTTTATGTCAACTCCAGTAAGATGAAGAAGGTTAAATAACTTTAATATGTAAAGTTAATGATTTGAAAAAACTTGATATGGATTTCTAAATGTATATGCAAAGAAATCGGTTTTATACCTAAATGTAAAATTGTAGAATTTTTCCAAATGCACTGCCATTATGGCTTTATGTCAACTCAAGTAAGATGAAGAAGGTTCAATAACTTTAATAAGTAAAGTTAATGATTTGAAGCAACTTGATATGGATTTCCAATTGTGTATATGCAAGGTAATCGGTTTTATACCTAAATGTAAAATTGTGGAATTTTTCCAAATACACTGCCGTACTAGATTTATGTCAACATTAATAAGATGAAGGAAGATAATTAACTTTTAAATTGTGGAATTTTTCCAAATACGCTGCCGTACTAGATTTATGTCAACATTAATAAGATGAAGGAAGATAATTAACACTTTAAGATAATGAATTAAAGCAATTCGATATGAATTTCTAAATGTGTATATGCAAGAAAATCGGTTTTATACCTAAATGTAAAATTGTGGACTTTTTCCAAATGCACTGCCGTTATGGCGTTATGTCAACTCCAGTAAGATGAAGAAAGTTAGTTAACTTTAATAAGTAAAGTTAATGATTTGAAGCAACTTGATATGGATTTCCAAATGTGTATATGCAAGGAAATCGTTTTTATACCTAAATGTAAAATTGTGGAATTTTTCCAAATGCATTGCCGATATGGCTTTATGTCAACTTTAGTAAGATGAAGAAAGTTAATTAACTTTACTATGTAAAGTTAATGATTTGAAAAAACTTGATATAGTTTTCTAAATGTGTATATGCAAGGAAATCGGTTTTACACCTAAATGTAAAATTATGAAATTTTTCCAACTACACTGCCGTTATGGCTTTATGTAAACATTGGTAAAATAAAGAAAGTTAATTAAGTTTAATATGTAAAGCTACTGATTTGAAGCAACTTGTTCTGGGTTTCTTAATGTGTATAAGAAAATCGATTTTATACCTAAATGTATAAATATGGAATTTTTCCAAACGCACTGACGTTATGGACTTATGTCAACTTTAGTAAGATAAAGAAAGTTAATCAACTTTAATATGTAATGTTATTAATTTGAAGCAACTTGTTATGGATTTCTAAATGTATAGATATCACGAAGATCACGATTTGAGGCAACTTGATATGGATTTCTTAATGTGTATATACAAGAAAATCGATTTTATACCTAAATGTATAATTACGAAATTTTTCCAAATCACTACCGTTATGGCCCTATGTAAACATTGGTAAGATAAAGAAAGTTAATTAACTTTAATACGTAAAGTTAATGATTTGAAGCAACTTGTTCTGGATTTCTTAATGTGTAAATATGTACAAGAAAATCGGTTTCATACCTAAATGTAAAATTGTGGAATTTTTCCAAAAGCACTGCCGTTATGGCTTTATGCCAACTTCAATATGCGAAGATTACGATTTGAGGCAACTTGATATGGATTTCTTAATGTGTATGTGCGAGAAAATCGGTTTTATACCTAAACGTAAAATTATGGAATTTTTCCAAATACACTGCCGTTATGTTCTTATGTAAACATTGGTAAGATAAAGAAAGTTAATTAACTTTAACATGTAAAGTTAGTGATTTGAAGCAACTTGTTCTGGATTTCTTAATGTGTGAATATGTACAAGAAAATCGGTTTCATACCTAAATGTAAAATTGTGGAATTTTTCCAAATGCACTGCCGTTATGGCCTTATGTAAACATGGGTAAGATAAAGAAAGTTAATTAACTTTAATATGTAAAGTTAATGATTTGAAGCAATTTGTTATGGATTTCTTAATGTGTATATATGTACAAGAAAATCGATTTTATACCTAAATGTAATATTATGGAATTTTTCCAAACGCACTGCTGTTATGGACTTATGTGAACTTTAGTAAGATAAAGAAAGTTAATCAACTTAAATACGTAAGGTTTATGATTTGAAGCAACTTGTTATGGATTTCTTAATGTGTAAATATGTACAAGAAAATCGGTTTCATACCTAAATGTAAAATTGTGGAATTTTTCTAAATGCACTGCCGTAATGGCTTTATGTCTAATTTAGTAAGATGAAGAAAGTTAAATAACTTCATTATGCAAAGTTAATGATTTGAGGAAACTTCATAAGGCTTTCTTCATGTGTGTATGCAAGAAAATCGGTTATACCTAAATGTAAAGTTGTGGAATTTTTCCAAATACACTCCCGTGTTAGATTTATGTCAACTTTAGTAAGATGAAGGAAGATAATTAGCTTTAATATGCGAAGATATTGATTTGAAGCAATTCGATATGGATTTCTAAATGTGTATATTCAAGAAAATCGGTTTCATACCTAAATGTAAAATTATGGACTTTTCCCAAATGCAATGCCGTTATGGCGTTATGTCAACTCCAGTAAGATGATGAAGGTTAAATAACTTTAATATGTAAAGTTAATGATTTGAAAAAACTTGATATGGATTTCTAAATGTATATGCAAGGAAATCGGTTTTAAACCTAAATGCGAAATTGTAGAATTTTTCCAAATGCACTGCCGTAATGGCTTTATGTCTACTTTAGTAAGATGAAGAAAGTTAAATAACTTCATTATGCAAAGTTAATGATTTGAGGAAACTTCATAAGGCTTTCTACATGTGTGTATGCAAGAAAATCGGTTTTATACCTAAATGTAAACTTGTGAAATTTTTCCAAATACGCTGCCGTTATAGATTTATGTCAACTTTAGTAAGATGAAGGAAGATAATTAACTTTAATATGCGAAGATAATGATTTGAAGCAATTCGAAGTGGATTTCTAAATATATATGCAAAGAAATCAGTTTTATTCCTATATGTAAAATTGTGGAATTTTTAAAAAATGCACTGCCGTTATGGCTTTATGTCAACTTTAGTAAGATGAGGAAAGTTAATTAACTTAAATATGTAAAGTTAATGATTTGAAGAAACTTGATATGGATTTCTAAATTTATATGCAAGGAAATCGGTTTTATACCTAAAAGTAAAATTGTGGAAATTTTCCAAATGCACTGCCCTTATGGCTTTATGTCAAATTTAGTAAGATGAAGGAAGATAATTAGCTTTAATATGCGAAGATATTAATTTGAAGCAATTTGATATGGATTTCTAAATGTGTACATGCAAGATAATCGGTTTCATACCTAAATGTACAATTATGAAATTTCTCCAAATGCACGGCCGTTAAGGTTTTATATAAACTTTAGTAAGTTGAAAAAAATTAATAAATTTTAATAAGTAAAGATAATGATTTGCAGCAACTTGTTATGGATTTCTAATTGTGTATATAGTAAAAAAAAATCGATTTTATACCAAAATGTACAATTTTGAAATTTTTCTAAATACACGGCCGTTATAGTTTTATGTCAACTTTAGTAAGATGAAGAAAGTTTATTAACTTAAATATGTAAGGTTAATGATTTGAAGAAACTTGATATATATTTCTAAATGTATATGCAAGGAAATCGGTTTTATACCTAAATGTAAAATTGTGGAATTTTTCCAAATGCACTGCCGTTATGGCTTAATGTCAGTTTTAGTAAGATGAAGGAAGATAATTAGCTTTAATATGCAAAGATATTGATTTGAGGCAATTCGATATGGATTTCTAAATGTGTATTTGCAAGAAAATCGGTTTTATACCTAAATTTAAAATTGTGAACTTTTACCAAATGCGCTACCGTTATGGCTTTATGTCAACTCCAGTAAGATGAAGAAGGTTAAATAACTTTAATATGCAAAGTTAATTAACTTAAATATGTAAAGCTAAGGATTTGAAAAAACTTGATATGGATTTCTAAATGTATATGCAAAGAAACCGGTTTTATACCTAAATGTAAAATTGTAGAATTTTTCCAAATGCACTGCCGTTATGGCTTTATGTCAAATTTAGTAAGATGAAGGAAGATAATTAGCTTTAATATGCGAAGATATTAATTTGAAGCAATTTGATATGGATTTCTAAATGTGTACATGCAAGATAATCCTTTTTATACCTAAATGTAAAATTGTGGAATTTTTCCAAATGCATTGCCGATATGGCTTTATGTCAACTTTAGTAAGATGAAGAAAGTTAAATAACTTCATTATGCAAAGTTAATGATTTGAAGAACCTTGATATGGATTTCTAAAAGTTTATATGCAAGAATATCGGTTTTATACCTAAATGTAAATTTGTGGAATATTTCCAAACACACTGCCGTTATAGATTTATGTCAACTTTAGTAAGATGAAGGAAGATAATTAGCTTTAATATGCGAAGATATTGATTTGAAGCAATTCGATATGGATTTCTGAATGTGTATATGCAAGAAAATCGGTTTCATACCTAAATGTAAAATTGTTGACTTTTTCCAAATGCACTGCCGTTATGGCGTTATGTCACCTCCAGTAAGATGAGGAAGGTTAATAACTTTAATATGTAAAGTTAATGATTTGAAAAAACTTGATATGGATTTCTAAATGTATATGCAAGGAAATCGGTTTTATACCTATATATAAAATTGTGGAATTTTTCCAAATGCACTGCCGTTATGGCTTTATGTCAACTTTAGTAAGATGAAGAAAGTTAAATAACTTTATTATGCAAAGTTTATGATTTGAGGAAACTTCATATGGCTTTTTTAAATGTGTGTATGCAAGAAAATCGGTTTTATACCTAAATGTAAACTTGTGGAATTTTTCCAAGTGCACTGCCGCTATGGCTTAATGTCAAATTTAGTAAGATGAAGGAAAAAATTAGCTTTAATATGCAAAGATATTGATTTGAAGCAATTCGATATGGATTTCTAAAAGTTTATATGCAAGAATATCGGTTTTATACCTAAATGTAAATTTGTGGAATTTTTTCAAATACACTGCCGTTATAGATTTATGTCAACTTTAGTAAGATGAAGGAAGATAATTAACTTTAATATGCGAAGATAATGATTTGAAGCAATTCGATGTGGATTTCTAAATGTATGTATATGCAAAGAAATCAGTTTTATACCTATATGTAAAATTATGGTATTTTTCCAAATGCACTGCCGTTATGGCTTTATGTCAACTTTAGTAAGATGAAGAAAGTTAATTAACTTAAATATGTAAAGTTAATGAGTTGAAGAAACTTGATGTGGATTTCTAAATGTATGTGCAAGGAAATCGGTTTTATACCTAAATGTAAAATTGTGGAATTTTTCCAAATGCACTGCCGTTATGGCTTAATGTCAATTTTAGTAAGATGAAGGAAGAAATTAGCTTTAATGTGCAAAGATATTGATTTGAAGCAATTCGATATGGATTTCTAAATGTGTATTTGCAAGAAAATCGGTTTCATACCTAAATGTAAAATTGTGGACTTTTACCAAATGCACTGCCGTTATGGCTTTATGTCAACTCCAGTAAGATGAAGAAGTTTAAATAACTTTAATATGTGAAGTTAATGATTTGAAGCAATTCGATGTGGATTTCTAAATGTATATGCAAAGAAATCAGTTTTATACCTATATGTAAAATTATAGAATTTTTCCAAATGCACTGCCGTTATGGCTTTATGTCAACTTTAGTAAGATGAAGAAAGTTAATTAACTTAAATATGTAAAGTTAATGATTTGAAAAAACTTGATATGGATTTCTAAATGTATATGCAAAGAAATCGGTTTTATACCTAAATGTAAAATTGTAGAATTTTTCTAAATGCACTGCCGTTATGGCTTTATGTCAACTTTAGTAAGATGAAGAAAGTTAATTAACTTAAATATGTAAAGTTAATCATTTGAGGAAACTTGATATGGATTTCTAAATGTATATGCAAGGAAATCGGTTTTATACCTAAATGTAAAATTGTGGAATTTTTCCAAATGCACTGCCGTTATAGTTATAGTTTTATGTCAACTTTAGTAAGATGAAGAAAGTTAATTAACTTTAATATGGGAAGATATTAATTTGAAGCAATTCGAAATGGATTTCTAAATGTGTATATGCAAGATAATCGGTTTCATACCTAAATGTAAAATTGTGGACTTTTACCAAATGCACTGCCGTTATGGCTTTATGTCAACTCCAGTAAGATGAAGAAGGTTAAATAATTTTATTATGTGAAGTTAATGATTTGAAAAAACTTGATATGGATTTCTTAATGTACATATATGCAAAGAAATCGATTTTATACCTAAATGTAAAATTGTAGAATTTTTCCAAATGCACTGCCGTTATGGCTTTATGTTAACTTGAGTAAGATGAAGAAAGTTAATTAACTTAGATATGTAAAGTTAATGATTTGAAGAAACTTGATATGGATTTCTGAATGTGTATATGCAAGAATATCGGTTTTATACCTAAATGTAAAATTGTGGAATTTTTCCAAATACACTGCCGTTATAGATTTATGTCAACATTAATAAGATGAAGGAAGATAATTAACTTTAATATGCGAAGAAAATGAATTAAAGCAATTCGATATGGATTTCTAAATGTGTATATGCAACAAAATCGGTTTCATACCTAAATGTAAAATTGTGGACTTTTTCCAAATGCACTACCGTTATGGCGTTATGTCAACTCCAGTAAGATGAAGAAAGTTAGATAACTTTAAGAAGTAAAGTTAATGATTTAAAGCAACTTGATATGGATTTCCAAATGTGTATATGCAAGGAAATCGTTTTT
>NW_024395738.1:0-9329 GCF_016617805.1 Bactrocera tryoni | reverse complement strand
ATATTTATGCGAATTTGCCGTTTTGATGTTATTGGAGTTGTCATAGAGTTGTCCTATAGCAATAGCGACAGTGTATTTGTAAGAATTTAACAATCCTAAATTAAGGTGTAGAATTGATTTTTGGTACATACACATTATGCAATCGATATCAGGTTGCGTAAAAATATGAACTTTACATATTTATGCTAACTCGCCGTTTTGATGTTATTGAAGCTGTCAGAGAGTTGTCATATAGCTATAACGACAGTGTGTTTGGAGCAATTTCACGATCTTATATTAAGGTGTAGAATCTATTTTTTGATACATACCCATTAAGCAATCGATATCAAGTTGCGTAAAAATATGAGCTTTACATATTTGTGCTAAGTAGCGGTTTTGATGTTATTGGAGTTGTCAAAGGGTTCGTATAGCCATAACGACAGTGTATTTGGAGCAATTTCACAATCTTATATTAAGGTGTAGAATCTATTTTTTAGTACATACACATAAAGCAATCGATACCAAGTTGCGTAAAAATATGAACTTTACATAGTTTTGCTAACTAGCCGTTCTGATGTTATTGGAGTTGCAATAGAGTTGTCGTACAGCCATAACGACAGTATATTTGGAGCAATTTCACAATCCTAAATTAAAGAGTAGAGTCGATTTTTTAGTATATAGACATTAAGCAATCGATACCAAGTTGCGTAAAAATATGAGCTTTGCGTATTTGTGCTAACTAGCGGTTTTGATGTTATTGGAGTTGTCATAAGGTTCGTATAGCCATAACGACAGTGTATTTGGAGCAATTTAACAATCTTATATTAAGGTGTAGATTTGATTTTTTTGTACACACACATTATTCAATCGATATCAGGTTGCGTACAAATATGAGCTTTACATTTTTATGCTATTTAGCCGTTTTGATGTTATTGGAGCTTTCATAGAGTTGTCGTATATCCATAACGACAGTGTATTTGGAGCAATTTCGCAATCTTATATTACGGTGTAGAATTGATTTTTTGGTACATACTTATTAAGCAATCGATATCAGGTTGGGTAAAAATATGAACTTTACATATTTATGCTAATTCGCCGTTTTGATGTTATTGGAGTTGTCATAGAGTTGTCGTATAGCCATAGCGACAGTGTATTTGGAGCAATTTCACAATCTTATATTAAGGTGTAGAATCGATTTTTTAGTACACACACATTAAGCAATCGATATCAAGGTGCGTAAAAATATGAACTTTACCTATTTATGCTAACTAGCCGTTTTGATGTTATTGGAGTTGTCATAGAGTTGTCCTACAGCAATAGCGACAGTGTATTTCAAACAATTTTACAATCTTAATTTAAGGAGTGGAATCGATTATTTAGTACATATACATTAAGCAATCAATATCAAGTTGCGTATAAATATGAACTTTACATATTTCTGTTAATTAGCCGTTTTGAAGTTATTGGAGTTGTCATAGAGTTGCCGTATAGCCATAACGACAGTGTATTTGGAGCAGTTTCACAATCTTATATTAAGGTGTAGAATCGATTTTTTGATACATACACATTATGAAATCGATATAAAGTTGCGTAAAGATATGAACTTTACATATTTATGCTAACTAGCCGTTTTGATGTTATTGGAGTTTTCATAGAGTTGTCCTACAGCAATAGCGACGGTGTATATGGAACAATTTAACAACCCTGAATTAAAGTTTAGAATTGATTTTTTGTTACATACACATTATGAAATCGATATCAAGTTGCGTAAAAATATGAACTTTACATATTTATGCTAACTAGCCGTTTTGATGTTATTGGAGTTGTCATAGAGTTGTCCTATAGCAATAGCGACAGTGTATTTGAACAATTTAACAATCCTAAATTAAGGTGTAGAAATGATTTTTTGGTACATACACATTAAGCAATCTTTATCAAGTTGCGTAAAAATATGAACTTTACATATTTATGCTAACTAGCCGTTTTGATGTTATTGGAGTTGTCATAGAGTTGTCCTACAGCAATAACGACAGTGTATATGGAACAACTTCACAAGCTTATATTAAGGTGTAGAATCAATTTTTGATACATACACATTAAGCAATCGATATTAAGTTGCGTAAAAATATGAACTTTACATATTTATGCTAACAAGCCGTTTTGATGTTATTGTAGTTGTCATAGAGTTGTCCTATAGCAATAGCGACAGTGTATTTGGAACAATTTTACAATCTTATATTAAGGTGAAGAATCGATTTTTTAGTACATACACATTAAGCAATCGATATCAAGATGCGTAGAAATATGAACTTTACATATTTATGCTAACTAGCCGTTTTGATGTTATTGGAGTTGTCATAGAGTTGTCCTATAGCAATAGCGACAATGTATTTGGAGCAATTTCACAATCTTATATTAAGGTGTAGAATCGAATTTTTAGTGCACACACATTAAGCAATCGATATCAAGGTGCGTAAAAATATGAACTTTACATATTTCTGTTAATTAACCGTTTTGATGTTATTGGAGTTTTCATAGAGTTGTCGTATAGCCATAACGACAGTGTCTTTGGAGCAATTTCACAATCTTAAGTTACGCTGTAGAATCGATTTTTTTATACATACACATTAAGCAATCATTATCAAGTTGCGTAAAAATATGAGCTTTACATATTTATGCTAACTGGCCGTTTTGATGTTATTGGAGTTGTCATAGAGTTGTCCTATACCAATAGCGACAGTGTATTTCGAACAACTTAGCAATCCTAAATTAAGGTGTAGATTTGATTTTTTGATACACACACATTATTCAATCGATATCAGGTTGCGTAAAAATATGAACTTTACATATTTATGCTATTTAGCCGTTTTGATGTTATTGGAGCTTTCATAGAGTTGTCGTAAAGCCATAATGACAGTGTATTTGGATCAATTTCACCATCTTATATTAAGGTGTAGAATCAATTTTTTGATACATACACATTAAGAAATCGTTATCAAGTTGCGTAAAAATATGAACTTTACATATTTATGCTAACTAGCCGTTTTGATGTTATTGGAGCTTTCATAGAGTTGTCGTATAGCCATAGCGACAGTGTATTTGGATCAATTTCACAATCTTTTATTAAGGTGCAGAATCGATTTTTTGGTGCATACACATTAAGCAATCTTTATCAAGTTGCGTAAAAAAATTAACTTTACATATTTATGCTAACTAGCCGTTTTGATGTTATTGGAGTTGTCATAGAGTTGTCCTATAGCAATAGCGACAGTGTATTTGGAACAATCTAGCAATCCTAAATTAAGGTGTAGAAGTGATTTTTTGGTACATACACATTATGCAATCGATATCAGGTTGCGTAAAAATATGAACTCTACATATTTATTGTATTTAGCCGTTTTGATGTTATTGGAGCTTTCATAGAGTTGTCGTATAGCCATAGCGACAATGTATTTGGAATAATTTTGCAGTCTTAGATTAAGGTGTAGAATTGATTTTTTGGTACATACACATTATGCAATCGATATCAGGTTGCGTAAAAATATGAGCTTTACATATTTGTGTTAACTAGCGGTTTTGATGTTATTGGAGTTGTCATAGGGTTCGTATAGCCATAACGACAGTGTATTTGGAGCAATTTCACAATCTTATATTAAGGTGTAGAATTGATTTTTTGATACATACACATTAAGCAATCGATATCAGGTTGCGTAAAAATATGAACTTTACATATTTATGCTAACTAGCCGTTTTGATAGAATTGGAGTTGTCATAGAGTTGTCCAATAGCAATAGCGACAATGTATTTGGAGCAATTTCACAATCTTACATTAAGGTGTAGAACCGATTTTTTAGTACATACACATTCAGCAATCGATGTCAGGTTGCGTAAAATATGAACTTTACATATTAATGCTATTTAGCCGTTTTGATGTTATTGGAGGTGTAGAATCGATTTTTTAATACATACACACTAAGCAATCGATATCAAGTTGCGTAAGAATATGAACTTTACATATTTATGCTAACTAGCCGTTTCGATGTTATTGGAGTTGTCATAGAGTTGTCCTATAGCAATAGCGACAGTGTATTTGGAACAACTTCACAAGTTTGTATTAAGGTGTAGAATCGATTTTTTAATACATACACACTAAGCAATCGATATCAAGTTGCGTAAGAATATGAACTTTACATATTTATTCTAACTAGCCGTTTTGATGTTATTGGAGCTTTCATAGAGTTGTCCTATAGCCATAGCGACAAGGTATTTATAACAAGTTTGCAATCTGAGATTAAGGTGTAGAATCGATTTTTTGGTACATACACAATATGCAATCGATATTAGGTAGCGCAAAAATATGAACTTTACATATTTTTGCTAATTACCCGTGTTGATGTTATTGGAGTGTTCAAAGAGTTGTCCTATAGCAATAGCGACAGTGTATTTGGGACAATTTAACAATCCTAAATTAAGGTGTAGTATTGATTTTTGGTTCATTCACATTATGCAATCGATATCAGGTTGCGTAAAAATATGAACTTTACATATTTATGCTAATTAGCCTTTTTGAAGTTATGGGAGTTGTCACAGAGTTGTCGTATAGCCATAACGACACAGCCTTTGGAGCAATTTCATAATCTAAAGATACGGGGTAGAATCGATTTTTTGATACATACACTTTAAGCAATCGTTAACAAGTTGCGTAAAAGTATGAACTTTACATGTTTATGCTAACTAGCCGTTTTGATGTTATTGGAGTTGTCATAGAGTTGTCCTATAGCAATAGCGACAGTGTATTTGGAACAACTTAACAATCCTAAATTAAGGTGTAGAATCGATTTTTTGGGTACATACACATTATGCAATCGATATCAGGTTGCGTAAAAATATGAACTTTACATATTTATGCTATTAAGCCGTTTTGATGTTATTGGAGCTTTCATAAAGTTGTCGTATAGCCATAACGACAGTGCCTTTGGAGCAATTTGACAATATTAAGTTAAGGTGTAGAATCGATTTTTTAATACATACACACTAAGCAATCGATATCAAGTTGCGTAAGGATATGAACTTTACATATTTATGCTAACTAGCCGTTTTGATGTTATGGGAGTTGTCATAGAGTTGTCCTATAGCAATAGCGACAGTGTATATGGAACAACTTCACAAGCTTATATTAAGGTGTAGAATCGATTTTTGATACATACAAATTAAGCAATCGATATCAAGTTGCGTAAAAATATGAACTTTACATATTTATGCTAACTAGCCGTTTTGATGTTATTGGAGTTGTCATAGAGTTGTCGTATAGCCATAGCGACCGTGTATATGGAACAATTTTATAATCTTATATTAAGGTGTAGAATCGATTTTTAAGTACATACACATTAAGCAACCGATATCAAGATGCGTAAAAATATGAACTTTACATATTTATGCTAATTAGCCTTTTTGAAGTTATGGGAGTTGTCACAGAGTTGTCGTATAGCCATAACGACACAGCCTTTGGAGCAATTTCACAATCTTAAGATACGGTGTAAAATCGATTTTTTGATACATACACATTAAGCAGTCGTTATCAAGTTGCGTAAAAATATGAACTTTACATATTTATGCTAACTAGCCGTTTTGATGTTATTGGAGTTGTCATAGATTTGTCGTATAGCCATAACGACAGTATATTTGGAGCAATTTCACAATCCTAAATTAAGGTGTAGAATTGTTTTTTTAATACACACACATTATGCAATCGATATCAGGTTGCGTAAAAATATGAACTTTACATATTTATGCTAACTCGCCGTTTTGATGTTATTGGGGTTGTCATAGAGTTGTCCTATAGCAATAGCGACAGTGTATATGGAACAACTTCACAAGCTTATATTAAGGTGTAGAATCGATTTTTGATACATACACATTAAGTAATCGATATCAAGATGCGTAAAAATATGAACTTTACATATTTCTGTTAATTAGCCGTTTTGATGTTATTGGAGTTGTCATTGAGTTGTCGTATAGCCATAGCGACAGTGTATTTGGATCAATTTCACAATCTTAAACTAAGGTGTAGAATCGATTTTTTAATACATACACACTAAGCAATCGATATCAAGTTGCGTAAGAATATGAACTTTACATATTTATGCTACCTAGCCGTTTTGATGTTATTGGAGTTGTCATAGAGTTGTCCTACAGCAATAGCGACAGTGTATTTGGAGCAATTTCACAATCTAATATTATGGTGTAGAATCCATTTTTTAGTACACGACACACTAATCGATATCAGGTTGCGTAAACACATGAACTTTACATATTGATGCTAATTAGCCTTTTTGAAGTTATGGGAGTTGTCACAGAGTTGTCGTATAGCCATAACGACACAGCCTTTGGAGCAATTTCACAATCTTAAGATACGGGGTAGAATCGATTTTTTGATACATACACATTAAGCAATCGATAACAAGATGCGTAGAAATATGAACTTTACATATTTTTGCTAATTACCCGTTTTGATGTTATTGGAGTTGTCATAGAGTTGTCCTATAGCCATAACGAGAGTATATTTGGAGCAATTTAACAATCCTAAATTAAGGTGTAGAATCGATTTTTTTTAAACGAACACATTATGCAATCGATATCAGGTTGCGTAAAAATATGAACTTTACATATTTGTGCTAACTAGCCGTTTTGATGTTATTGGAGCTTTCATAGAGTTGTCGTATAGCCATAACGACAGTGTCTTTGGAGCAAATTCACACTCTTAAGTTAAGGTGTAGAATCGATTTTTTTAATACATACACACTAACCAATCGATATCAAGTTACGCAAGAATATGAACTTTACATATTTATGCTAACTAGCCGTTTTGATGTTATTGGAGTTGTCATAGAGTTGTCCTACATCAATAGCGACAGTGTATATGGATCAACTTCACAAGCTTATATTAAGGTGTAGAATCGATTTTTTGATACATGCACATTACGCAATCGATATCAGGTTGCGTAAAAATATGAACTTTACTTATTTATGCTAACTAGCCGTTTTGATGTTATTGGAGTTGTCATAGAGTTGTCCGATAGCAATAGCGACAGTATATATGGAACAACTTAACAATCCTAAATTAAGGTGTAGAATTGATTTTTTGGTACATACACATTATGCAATCGATATCAGGTTGCGTAAAAATATGAACTTTACATATTTGTGCTAACTAGCCGTTTTGATGTTATTTGAGTTGTCATAGAGTTGTCCTATAGCAATAGCGACAGTGTATGTGGAATAACTTCACAAGCTTATATTAAGGTGTAGAATCGATTTTTGATACATACACATTAAGCAATCGATATCAAGTTGCATTATAATATGAACTTTACATATTTTTGCTAACTGGCCGTTTTTATGTTATTGGAGTTGTCATAGAGTTGTCCTATAGCCATAACGACAGTTTATTTGGAGCAATTTAACAATCCTAAATTAAGGTGTAGAATCGATTTTTTGGTACATACACATTATGCAATCGATATCAGGTTTCGTAAAAATATGAACTTTACATATTTATGCTAACTAGCCGTTTCGATGTTATTGGAGTTGTCATAGAGTTGTCCTATAGCAATAGCGACAGTGTATATGGAACAACTGCACAAGTATGTATTAAGGTGTTGAATCGATTTTTTAATACATACACACTAAGCAATCGATATCAAGTTGCGTAAGAATATGAACTTTACATATTTATTCTAACTAGCCGTTTTGATGTTATTGGAGCTTTCATAGAGTTGTTCTATAGCCATAGCGACAAGGTATTTGGAACAAGTTTGCAATCTGAGATTAAGGTGTAGAATCGATTTTTTGGTACATACACAATATGCAATCGATATTAGGTAGCGCAAAAATATGAACTTTACATATTTTTGCTAATTACCCGTGTTGATGTTATTGGAGTGTTCAAAGAGTTGTCCTATAGCAATAGCGACAGTGTATTTGGGACAATTTAACAATCCTAAATTAAGGTGTAGTATTGATTTTTGGTTCATTCACATTATGCAATCGATATCAGGTTGCGTAAAAATATGAACTTTACATATTTATGCTAATTAGCCTTTTTGAAGTTATGGGAGTTGTCACAGAGTTGTCGTATAGCCATAACGACACAGCCTTTGGAGCAATTTCATAATCTAAAGATACGGGGTAGAATCGATTTTTTGATACATGCACATTAAGCAATCGTTATCAAGTTGTGTAAAAATATGAACTTTACATGTTTATGCTAACTAGCCGTTTTGATGTTATTGGAGTTGTCATAGAGTTGTCCTATAGCAATAGCGACAGTGTATTTGGAACCACTTAACAATCCTAAATTAAGGTGTAGAATCGATTTTTTGGTACATACACATTATGCAATCGATATCAGGTTGCGTAAAAATATGAACTTTACATATTTATGCTATTAAGCCGTTTTGATGTTATTGGAGCTTTCATAAAGTTGTCGTATAGCCATAACGACAGTGTCTTTGGAGCAATTTCACAATACTAAGTTAAGGTGTAGAATCGATTTTTTAATACATACACACTAAACAATCGATATCAAGTTGCGTAAGAATATGAACTTTACATATTTATGCTAACTAGCCGTTTTGATGTTATTGGAGTTGTCATAAAGTTGTCCTACAGTAATAGCGACAGTGTATATGGATCAACTTCACAAGCTTATATTAAGAAGTAAAATCGCGATTTTGATACATACACATTAAGCAATCGATATTAAGTTGCGTAAAAATATGAACTTTACATATTTATGCTAACTAGCCGTTTTGATGTTATTGGAGTTGTCATAGAGTTGTCGTATAGCCATAGCGACAGT
Organism: Bactrocera tryoni; assembly: GCF_016617805.1. NCBI lineage: Eukaryota > Metazoa > Arthropoda > Insecta > Diptera > Tephritidae > Bactrocera > Bactrocera tryoni. Next base: position 490 of record NW_024395738.1, on the reverse strand, counting down.
GCATTTGGAGCAATATTATATCATCTTATATTATCTTATATTAAGGTGTAGAATCGATTTTTTGATACATACACATTAAGCAATCGATATCAAGATGCGTAAAAATATGAACTTTACATATATTTGCTAATTACCCGTTTTGATGTTATTGGAGTTGTCATAGAGTTGTCCTATAGCAATAGCGACCGTGTATTTGGAACAATTTAACAATCCTAAATTAAGGTGTAGAATTGATTTTTTGGTACATACACATTATGCAATCGATATCAGGTTGCGTAAAAATATGAACTTTACATATTGATGCTAATTAGCCTTTTTGAAGTTATGGGAGTTGTCACAGAGTTGTCGTATAGCCATAACGACACAGCCTTTGGAGCAATTTCATAATCTAAAGATACGGGGTAGAATCGATTTTTTGATACATACACATTAAGCAATCGTTATCCAGTTGCGTAAAAATATGAACTTTACATGTTTATGCTAACTAGCC
>NW_024395737.1:0-39987 GCF_016617805.1 Bactrocera tryoni | reverse complement strand
TAAACGTCAAATTAGGGAATTTTTCCAAATGCACTGCCATTATGGTCTTATGTCAATTTGAGTAAGATGGTGAGGGTTAATTAACTTTAATATGTTGAGCTAATGATTTGAAGCAACTTGATATGGATTTCTTAATGTGTACATGCAAGAAGTCGGCTTTATACCTAAATGTAAAATTGTGGAATTTTTCCAAATGCTCTGCCGTTATGGCTTTATGCCAACTTGAGTAAGATGAAGAAAGTTAATTAACTTTAAAATGTGAAGCTAATGATTTGAAGCAACTCGATATGGATTGCTAAATGTTTAAATGCAGGAAAATCGGTTTTATACCTTAATGTAAAATTGTGAAATTTTTGCAAATGCTGTGCCGTTGTGGCTTTATGCCAACTTTTGTAAGATGAAGAAAGTTAATTAACTTTAATATGTGAAGCTAATGATTTGGAGCAACTTGGTATGGATTTATAAATGTGTACGTGCCAGAAAATCGGTTTTATAACTAAATGTAAAATTGTTGAATTTTTTCTAAATGCACTGCCGTTTTGGCTTTATGCGAACTTGAGTAAGATTGCGAGGGTTATTTAATTTTAATATGTTAAGTTAATGATTTTCGGCAACTTGATAGGGATTTTTAATGTTTAAATGCAGGAAAATCGGTTTTATACCTAAATGTAAAATTGTGGAATTTTTCCAAACGCACTACCCTTATGGCTTTATGCCAACTTGAGTAAGATGACGAAGGTTAATTAACTTTAATATGTTAATGTTATTATTAGATATGCTAATGATTTGAATCAACTCGATATGGATTTCTTAATGTGTACATGCACGAAAGTCAGTTTTATACCTACATGTAAAATTGTGGAATTTTTCCAAACGCACTACCCTTATGGCTTTATACCAACTTTAGTAAGATGAAGAAAGTTAATTAAATTTAATATGTGAAGCTAATGATTTGAAGCAACTTGATATGGATTTCTTAATGTGTACATGCCAGAAAATCGGTTTTATAACTAAATGTAAAATTGTGGAATTTTTCCAAATGCACTGCCGTTATGGCTTTATGGCAACTTTAGTAAGATGAAGAAAGGTAATTAACCTTAATATGTGAATTTAATACTTTGAGACAACTTTATATGGATTTCTAAATGTGTACATGCACGCAACTCGGTTTTTTACCTAAATGTAAAATTGTGGATTTTTTTCAAATGCACTCCCGTTATGGTCTTATGTCAGCTTGTATAAGATGGTGAGCGTTAATTAACTTTAATATGTTAAGCTAATGATTTGAGTTAACTTGATATGGATTTCTAAATGTGTACACGCACGCAACTCGGTTGTATACCTAAATGCAAAATTGTGGAATTTTTCCATACGCAATACCCTTATGATCTTACGCCATCTCGAGCAAGATGAAGAAAGTTAATTAACTTTAATATGTGAAGCTAATGATTTGAAGCAACTTGATATGGATTTCTAAATGTGTACATGCAGAATATCGGTTTTATATCTAAATGTAAAATTGTGGAATTTTTCCAAATGCACTACTGTTATGGCTTTATGCCAACTTTAGTAAGATGAAGAAAGTTAATTAACTTTAATATGTGAAGCTAATGATTTGAAGCAACTTGGTATGGATTTCTAAATGTGTACATGCCAGAAAATCGGTTTTATAACTAAATGTAAATTTGTGAAATTTTTCTAAATGCACTACCGTTTTTGCTTTATGCGAAGTTCTATAAGATGACGAAGGTTAATTAACTTTAATATGTGAAGCTAATGATTTGGAGCAACTTGGTATGAATTTCTAAATGTGTACATGCCAGAAAATCGGTTTCATAACTAAATGTAAAATTGTGGAATTTTTCCAAATGCAATGCCGTTATGGCTTTATGCTAAATTTAGTAAGATGAAGAAAGTTAATTAACTTTAATATGTGAACTTAATAATTTGAAGCAACTTGATATGTATTTCTAAATGTGTTCATGCAAGAAAGTCGGTTTTATACCTAAATTTAAAATTATGGAATTTTTTCCAAATGCACTGCCGTTATGGTCTTATGTCAACTTGAGTAAGATGGTGAGGGTTAATTAACTTACTTTAATATGTGAAGCTATTGAATTAAAGTATTTTTATAAGGATTTCTAAATGTTAGAATGCAGGAAAATCGGTTTTATACCGAAATGTAAAATTGTGGAATTTTTCCAAATGCACTGCCGTTATGGTCTTATGTCAACTTGAGTAAGATGGTGAGGGTTAATTAACTTTAATATGTTAAGCTAATGATGTGAAGCAACTTGATATGAATTTCTAAATGTGTACATGCAAGAAAGTCGGTTTTATACCTAAATGTAAAGTTATGGAATTTTTTCCAAATGCACTGCCGTTTTGGCTTTATGCCAACTTGAGTAAGATGGTGAGGGTAAATTTACTTTAATATGTTAAGTTAATGATTTGAGGCAACTTGATATGGATTTTTAAATGTTTAAATGCAGGAAAATCGGTTTTATACCGAAATGTAAAATTATGGAATTTTTTCCAAATGCACTGCCGTTATGGTCTTATGTCAACTTGAGTAAGATTGTGAGGGTTAATTAATTAACTTTAATATGTGAAGCTAATGATTTGAGGCAACTTGATATGCATTTCGAAATGTGTACATGCAGAATATCGGTTTTATATCTAAATGTAAAATTGTGGAATTTTTCCAAATGCACTTCTGTTATGGCTTTTTGCCAACTTTAGTAAGATGAAGAAAGTTAATTAACTTTAATATGTGAAGCTAATGATTTGGAGCAACTTGGTATGGATTTCTAAATGTGTACATGCCAGAAAATCGGTTTTATAACTAAATGTAAAATTGTGGAATTTTTCCAAATGCACTGCCGTTTTGGCTTTATGCCAACTTCTTTAAGATGGAGAAAGTTAATTAACTTGAATATGTGAACTTAATAATTTGAAACAACTTGATATGGATTTCTAAATCTGTACATGCAAGAAAGTCGGTTTTATACCCAAATGTAAAATTGTGGAATTTTTCCAAATGCACTGCCGTTAGGGCTTTATGCGAACTTTAGTAAGATGAAGAAAGTTAATTAACTTTAATATGTGAAGCTAATGATTTGAATCAACTTGATATAGATTTCTAAAAGTGTACATTCCAGAAAATCAGTTTTATAACTAAATGTAAAATTGTGGAATTTTTCCAAATGCTGTGCCGTTATGGCTTTATGCCAACTTTAGTAAGATGAAGAAAGTTAATTAACTTTAATATGTGAAGCTAATAATGGAGGATGGGGTCATGTGTAGAAGTTCACGCAAGTGAGGAAAGTTCTCTGATCGCCATTCACTTGGGAGAGGCCAGAAACGATTCTTTTACATATGACTCAAGCAGCTCACGACTTCCGGTCTTTGACCAAGTATCCTCTGGGTAGCCTAAGAACATCCGTTCGTAGGTGAGCTAAAGTGAGAAGGCGAAACATTCCCTACATAGGGTTGTGCGCTGGGCTTGGGACCCGCCACGTAAAAAACAATACCAATGAAAGGGAAAACACAGCCTCGGATGAGAAACCCCTCTTTTGATGACGACCATGGCAAACGAAATAAGGATAACGATATCAGGGCATGCACCTGGAATGTCCGGTCCCTTAATTGGGAAGGTGCCGCTGCCCAGCTGGTTGATGTCCTCGTGAAAATAAATGCTGACATCACCGCCGTCCAAGAAATGCGATGGACGGGACAAGGACAGAGACGAGTAGGTCCTTGTGACATTTACTACAGTGGCCATAAAAAGGAGCGCAAGTTTGGTGTTGGATTCGTGGTGGGAGAGAGACTCCGTCGCCGAGTACCATCATTCACTCCGGTGAATGAACGTCTAGCCACAATCCGCATCAAAGCGAGGTTCTTCAACATATCGCTGATCTGCGCCCACGCTCCGACGGATGAGAAGGACGATGTGACCAAAGATGCCTTTTATGAGTGCCTGGAACGCACTTATGAGAGATGCCCCCGCCACGATGTCAAAATCGTGCTTGGCGACTTTAACGGCAGGGTGGGCAAAGAAGGTATCTTTGGCACTACGGTCGGAAAATTCAGCCTCCACGAGGAAACATCCCCAAATGGGTTGAGGCTGATCGACTTCGCCGGGGCCCGAAATATGGTTATCTGTAGTACCAGATTCCAGCACAAAAAAATTCATCAAGCTACCTGGCTGTCTCCGGATCGAAAAACTACCAACCAGATCGATCATGTTGTGATGGACGGAAGACACGTTCCAGTGTTTTAGATGTGCGTGCGCTCCGAGGTCCTAACATCGACTCAGACCACTATCTTGTTGCAGCTAAGATTCGCACCCGCCTTTGTGCAGCAAAAAACGCACGCCAACAAACACAAGGAAGGTTCGACGTCGAAAAGCTGCAATCACAACAGACTTCCGAAGGTTTTTCTACTCGGCTTTCACTCCTGCTCTCTGAGAGCACTCATCAACAACTCGGTATAAGGGAACTGTGGGACGGCATTTCAAACTCCTTACGTACAGCTGCAACCGAAACCATTGGTTTTCGGAAAGTGCAAAAGAACAACTGGTACGACGAGGAGTGCCGAGTCGCAGCGGAGAGAAAACAGGCTGCCTACCTCGCAACGTTACGATCAACCACTACACGTGCGGGATGGGATAGATACCGAGAGTTGAAGAGGGAAGCGAGACGCATTTGCAGACAGAAGAAGAAAGAGGCTGTAATGCGTTAGTACGAAGAGCTTGATAAGCTGGCCGACAGGGGTAATGCTCGAAAATTTTACGAAAAAATGCGGCGGCTTACAGAAGGTTTCAAGACCGGAGCATACTCTTGTAGAACCCCCAAAGGTGATCTAGTGACCGATGCACAGAGCATACTTAAATTATGGAGGGAACACTTCTCCAGCCTGCTGAATGGCAGAGAATGCACAACGCCAGGAGAAGGCGAACCCGATTTCCCAATCGATGACGATGGAGCAGACGTCCCATTGCCCGACCATGAAGAAGTTCGAATAGCAATTACCCGCCTGAAGAACAACAAAGCGGCGGGGGCCGATGGATTACCGGTCGAGCTATTCAAACACGGCGGCGAAGAACTGATAAGGAGCATGCATCAGCTTCTTTGTAAAATATGGTCGGACGAAAGCATGCCCAACGATTGGAATTTAAGTGTGCTATGCCCAATCCATAAAAAGGAGACCCCACAATCTGCGCCAACTACCGTGGGATTAGCCTCCTCAACATCGCATATAAGGTTCTATCGAGCGTATTGTGTGAAAGATTAAGGCCCACCGTCAACAAACTGATTGGACCTTATCAGTGTGGCTTTAGACCAGGAAAATCAACAACCGACCAGATATTCACCATGCGCCAAATCTTGAAAAAGACCCGTGAAAGGAGAATCGACACACACCACCTCTTCGTCGATTTCAAAGCTGCTTTCGACAGCACGAAAAGGAACTGCCTCTATGCCGCGATGTCTGAATTTGGTATCCCCGCAAAACTAATACGGCTGTGTAAACTGACGTTGAGCAACACAAAGAGCTCCGTCAGAATCGGGAAGGACCTCTCCGAGCCGTTCGATACCAAACAAGGTTTCAGACAAGGCGATTCCCTATCGTGTGACTTTTTCAACCTGCTTCTGGAGAAAATAGTTCGAGCTGCAGAACTTAGTAGAGAAGGTACCATCTTTTATAAGAGTGTACAGCTGTTGGCGTATGCCGATGATATTGATATCATCGGCCTCAACACCCGCGCCGTTAGTTCTGCTTTCTTCAGGCTGGACAAGGAAGCACAGAAAATGGGTCTGGCAGTGAACGAGGGCAAAACGAAATATCTCCTGTCATCAAACAAACAGTCGTCGCACTCGCGACTTGGCTATCACGTCACTGTTGACAGTCATAACTTTGAAGTTGTAGATAATTTCGTCTATTTAGGAACCAGCATTAACACCACCAACAATGTCAGCCTGGAAATCCAACGCAGGATTGCTCTTGCCAACAGGTGCTACTTCGGACTGAGTAGGCAATTAAAAAGTAAAGTCCTCTCTCGACGAACAAAAGCCAAACTCTATAAGTCGCTCATAATTCCCGTCCTGCTATATGGTGCAGAGGCTTGGACGATGTCAACAACTGATGAGTCGACGTTGCGAGTTTTCGAGAGAAAAGTTCTGCGAAAGATTTATGGTCCTTTGCGCGTTAGCCACGGCGAATATCGCATTCGATGGAACGATGAGCTGTGCGAGATATACGACGAGATTGACATAGTTCAGCGAATTAAAAGACAGCGGCTACGCTGGCTAGGTCATGTTGTCCGAATGGACGAAAACACTCCAGCTCTGAAAGTATTCGACGCTGTAACCGCCGGGGGAAGCAGAGGAAGAGGAAGACCTCCACTCCGTTGGAAGGACCAAGTGGAGAAGGACCTGGCTACGCTTGGAATATCCAATTGGCGCCACGTAGCGAAAAGGAGAAACGACTGGCGCGCTGTTGTTAACTCGGCTATAATCGCGTAAGCGGTGTATACGCCAACTAAGAAGAAGAAGAATAATTTGAAGCAACTTGATATGGATTTCTAAATGTGTACATGCAAGAAAATCGGTTTATACCTAAATGTAAGTTTGTGGAATTTTTCCAAATGCACTGCCGTTATGGTCTTATGTCAACTTGAGTAAGATGGTGAGGGTTAATTACCTTTAATATGTTAAGTTTATGATTTGAGGCAACTTGTAATGGACTTCTAAATATTTACATGCAAGAAAATCGATTTTATACCTAAATGAGAAATTGTGGAATTTTTCTAAATGCACTGCCGTTATGGCCTTATGCCAACTTTAGTAAGATGAAGAAAGTTAATTAACTTTAATATGTTAAGCTAATAATTTGAAGCAACTTGATATGGATTTCTAAATGTGTACATGAAAGAAAATCGGTTTATACCTAAATGTAAGGTTCTGGAATTTTCCAAATGCACTGCCGTTATGGCCTTATGCCAACTTTAGTAAGATGAAGAAAGTTAATTAACTTTAACATGAGAAGCTAATGATTTGAATCAACTTGATGTGGATTTCTGAATGTGTACCTCCCAGAAAATTAGGTTTATACCTAAATGTAAAATTGTGGAATTTTTTCCAAATATACTGCCGTTATGGCTTTATGCCAACTTGAGTAAGATGGTGAAGGTTATTTAACTTTAATATGTGAATTTAATAATTTGAAACAACTTGATATGGATTTCTAAATGTGTACATGCAAGAATATCGGTTTTATGCCTAAATGTAAAATTGTGAACTTTTTCCAAATGCACTACTGTTATGGCTTTATGCCGACTTTAGTAAGATGAAGAAAGTTAATTAACTTTAATATGTAAAGCTAATGATTTGAAGCAATTTGATATGGATTTCTAAATGTGAACATGCCAGAAAATCGGTTTTATAACTAAATGTAAAAGTGTGGAATTTTTCCAAATGCTGTGCCGTTATGGCTTTATGCCAACTTTAGTAAGATGAAGAAAGTTAATTAACTTTAATATGTGAAGCTAATGATTTGAATCAGCTTGATATGAATTTCTAAATGTGTACATGCCAGAAAATCGGTTTTATAACTAACTGTAAAATTGTGGAATTTTTTCAAAATGCACTGCCGTTTTGGCTTTATGCCAACTTGAGTAAGATGGTGAAGGTTATTTAACTTTAATATGTTAAGTTAATGATTTTAGGCAACTTGATAGGGATTTTTAATGTTTAAATGCAGGAAAATCGGTTTTATACCTAAATGTAAAATTGTGGAATTTTTCCAAATGCTGTGCCGTTATGGCTTTATGCTAACTTGAGTAAGATGACGAAGGTTAATTAACTTTAATATGTTAAGCTAATGATTTGAATAAACTCGATATGGATTTCCTAATGTGTACATGCGTGAAAATAGGTTTTATAACTAAATGTAAAATTGTGGAATTTTTTCCAAATGCACTGCCGTTTTGGCTTTATGCCAACTTGAGTAAGATGGTGAAGGTTATTTAACTTTAATATGTTAAGTTAATGATTTTAGGCAACTTGATAGGGATTTTTAATGTTTAAATGCAGGAAAATCGGTTTTATACCTAAATGTAAAATTGTGGAATGTTTCCAAATGCACTGCCGTTATGGCCTTATGCCAACTTTAGTAAGATGAAGAAAGTTAATTAACTTTAATATGTGAAGCTAATGACTTGGAGCAACTTGGTATGGATTTCTAAATGTGTACATGCCAGAAAATCAGTTTTATAAATAAATGTAAAATTGTGGAATTTTTCCAAATGCACTGCCGTTATGGTCTTATGTCGACTTGAGTAAGATGGTGAGGGTTAATTCACTTTAATATGTTAAGTTAATGATTTGAGGCAACTTGATATGGACTTCTAAATATTCACACGCAAGAGAATCGATTTTATACCTAAATGTAAAATTGTGGAATTTTTTCCAAATGCACTGCCGTTTTGGCTTTATGCCAACTTGAGTAAGATGGTGAAGGTTATTTAACTTTAATATGTTAAGTTAATGATTTTAGGCAACTTGATAGGGATTTTTAATGTTTAAATGCAGGAAAATAGGTTTTATACCTAAATGTAAAATTGTGGAATGTTTCCAAATGCACTGCCGTTATGGCCTTATGCCAATTTTAGTAAGATGAAGAAAGTTAATTAACTTTAATATGTGAAGCTAATGACTTGGAGCAACTTGGTATGGATTTCTAAATGTGTACATCCCAGAAAATCAGTTTTATAACTAATTGTAAAATTGTGAACTTTTTCCAAATGCACTACTGTTATGGCTTTATGCCGACTTTAGTAAGATGAAGAAAGTTAATTAACTTTAATATGTAAAGCTAATGATTTGAAGCAATTTGATATGGATTTCTAAATGTGAACATGCCAGAAAATCGGTTTTATAACTAAATGTAAAAGTGTGGAATTTTTCCAAATGCTGTGCCGTTATGGCTTTATGCCAACTTTAGTAAGATGAAGAAAGTTAATTAACTTTAATATGTGAAGCTAATGATTTGAAGCAATTTGATATGGATTTGTAAATGTGTACATGCCAGAAAATCAGTTTTATACCTTAATGTAAAATTGTGGAATTTTTTCCAAATGCACTGCCGTTATGGTCCTATGTCAACTAGAGTAAGATGGTGAGGGTTAATTAATTAACTTTAATATGTGAAGCTAATGATTTGAAGCAACTTGATATGGATTTCGAAAAGTGTACACGCAAGAAAATCAGTTTTATAACTAAATGTAAAATTGTGGAATTTTTCCAAATGCATTGCCGTTATGGCTTTATGCCAAATATAGTAAGATAAAGAAAGTTAAATAACTTTAATATGTGATGCTAATGATTTGAAGCAACTTGATATGGATTTCTAAATGTGTTCATGCCAGAAAATCGTTTTTATACCTAAATGTAAAATTATGGAATTTTTTCCAATTGCACTGCCGTTATGGTCTTATGTCAACTTGAGTAAGATGGTGAGGGTTAAATAATTAACTCTAATATGTGAAGCTAATGATTTGAAGCAACTTGATATGGATTTCGAAATGTGTACTTGCAAGAAACTCAGTTTTATACCTAAATGTAAAATTGTGGAACTTTTCCAAATGCATTGCCGTTATGGCTTTATGCCAAATTTAGTAAGATGAAGAAAGTTAATTAACTTTAATATGTGATGCTAATGACTTGAAACAACTTGATATGGATTTCTAAATGTGTGCATGCAAGAAAGTCGGTTTTATACCTAAATGTAAATTTATCGAAATTTTTCCAAATGCACTGCCGTTATGGTCTTATGTCAACTTGAGTAAGATGGTGAGGGTTAACTAATTAACTTTAATATGTGAAGTTAATGATTTGAAGCAACTTGATAAGGATTTCTAAATGTGTTCATGCCAGAAAGTCGGTTTTCTACCTCAATGTAAAATTGTGGAATTTTTCCAAATGCACTGCCGTTATGGTTTTATGTCAAATTCAGTAAGATGGTGAGGATTAATTAATTAACTTTAATATGTGAAGCTAATGATTTGAAGCAACTTGATATGGATTTCGAAATGTGTACATGGCAGAAAATCGGTTTTATACCTAAATGTAAAATTGTGGAATTTTTCCAAATGCACTGCCGTTATGGTTTTATGTCAACTTCAGTAAGATGGTGAGGGTTAATTAATTAACTTTAATATGTGAAGCTAATGATTTGAAGCAACTTGATATGGATTTCGAAATGTGTACATTCCAGAAAATCGTTTTTATACCTAAATGTAAAATTAAGGAATTTTTCCAAATGCACTGTCGTTATGGCTTTCTGATAACTTCTGTAAGTTGAAGATGGTTAGATAACTTTAATATGTGAAGCTAATGATTTGAATCAAGGTGATATGGACTTCGAAATGTGTACATGCAAGAAAATCGGTTTTATACCTAAATGTAAAATTGTGGAATTTTTCCAAACGCACTACCCTTATGGCTTTATGCCAACTTTAATAAGATGAAGAAAGTTAATTATTTTTAATATGTGAAGCTAATGATTTGAAGCAACTTGATATGGATTTTTAAATGTGTACATGCAAGAAAGTTGGTTTTATACCTAAATGTAAAATTGTGGATTTTTTCCAAACGCACTACCCTTATGGCTTTATGCGAACTTTAGTAAGATGAAGAAAGTTAATTAACTTTAATATGTGATGCTAATGATTTGAAGCAACTTGATATGGATTTCGAAATGTGTACATGGCAGAAAATCGGTTTTATACCTAAATGTAAAATTGTGGAATTTTTCCAAATGCACTGCCGTTATGGTTTTATGTCAACTTCAGTAAGATGGTGAGGGTTAATTAATTAACTTTAATATGTGAAGCTAATGATTTGAAGCAACTTGATATGGATTTCGAAATGTGTACATTCCAGAAAATCGTTTTTATACCTAAATGTAAAATTAAGGAATTTTTCCAAATGCACTGTCGTTATGGCTTTCTGATAACTTCAGTAAGTTGAAGATGGTTAGATAACTTTAATATGTGAAGCTAATGAATTGAATCAACGTGATATGGACTTCGAAATGTGTACATGCAAGAAAATCGGTTTTATACCCTTATGGCTTTATGCCAACTTTAATAAGATGAAGAAAGTAAATTAACTTTAATATGTGATGCTAATGATTTGAAGCAACTTGATATGGATTTCTAATTGTGTGCATGCAAGAAAGTCGGTTTTATACCTAAATGTAAATTTATCGAAATTTTTCCAAATGCACTGCCGTTATGGTCTTATGTCAACTTGAGTAAGATGGTGAGGTTTAACTAATTAACTTTAATATGTGAAGCTAATGATTTGAAGCAACTTGATATGGATTTCGAAATGTGTACTTGCAAGAAACTCAGTTTTATAACTAAATGTAAAATTGTGGAATTTTTCCAAATGCATTGCCGTTATGGCTTTATGCCAAATTTAGTAAGATGAAGAATGTTAATTAACTTTAATATGTGAATTTAATAATTTGAAACAACTTTATATGGATTTCTAAATGTGTACATGCCAGAAAGTCGGTTTTATACCTAAATGTATAATTGTGGAATTTTTCCAAATGCATTGCCGTTATGGCTTTATGCCAAATTTAGTAAGATGAAGAAAGTTAACTAACTTTAATATGTGAAGCTAATGATTTGGAGCAACTTGATATGGATTTCTAAATGTGTACATGCCAGAAAATCAGTTTTATACCTAAATGTAAAATTGTGGAATTTTTTCCAAATGCACTGCCGTTATGGTCCTATGTCAACTAGAGTAAGATGGTGAGGGTTAATTAATTAACTTTAATATGTGAAGCTAATGATTTGAAGCAACTTGATATGGATTTTGAAAAGTGTACACGCAAGAAAATCGGTTTTATAACTAAATGTAAAATTGTGGAATTTTTCCAAATGCATTGCCGTTATGGCTTTATGCCAAATATAGTAAGATAAAGAAAGTTAAATAACTTTAATATGTGATGCTAATGATTTGAAGCAACTTGATGTGGATTTCTAAATGTGTTCATGCCAGAAAATCGTTTTTATTCCTAAATGTAAAATTAAGGAATTTTCCAAATGCACTGTCGTTATGGCGTTATGCCAACTTTAGTAAGCTGAAGAAAGTTAATTAACTTTAATATGTGAATTTAATAATTTGAAGCAACTTGATATGGATTTTTAAATGTGTCCATGCAAGAAAGTCGGTTTTATACCTAAATGTAAAATTATGGAATTTTTTCCAAATGCACCGCCGTTATGGCCTTATGTCAACTAGAGTAAGATGGTTAGGGTTAATTAATTAACTTTAGTATGTGAAGCTAATGATTTGAAGCAACTTGATAAGGATTTCTAAATGTGTTCATGCCAAAAAGTCGGTTTTCTACCTCAATGTAAAATTGTGGAATTTTTCCAAATGCACTGCCGTTATGGTTTTATGTCAAATTCAGTAAGATGGTGAGGATTAATTAATTAACTTTAATATGTGAAGCTAATGATTTGAAGCAACTTGATATGGATTTCGAAATGTGTACATGGCAGAAAATCGGTTTTATACCTAAATGTAAAATTGTGGAATTTTTCCAAATGCACTGCCGTTATGGTTTTATGTCAACTTCAGTAAGATGGTGAGGGTTAATTAATTAACTTTAATATGTGAAGCTAATGATTTGAAGCAACTTGATATGGATTTCGAAATGTGTACATTCCAGAAAATCGTTTTTATACCTAAATGTAAAATTAAGGAATTTTTCCAAATGCACTGTCGTTATGGCTTTCTGATAACTTCTGTAAGTTGAAGATGGTTAGATAACTTTAATATGTGAAGCTAATGATTTGAATCAACGTGATATGGACTTCGAAATGTGTACATGCAAGAAAATCGGTTTTATACCCTTATGGCTTTATGCCAACTTTAATAAGATGAAGAAAGTAAATTAACTTTAATATGTGATGCTAATGATTTGAAGCAACTTGATATGGATTTCTAATTGTATGCATGCAAGAAAGTCGAATTTATACCTAAATGTAAATTTATCGAAATTTTTCCAAATGCACTGCCGTTATGGTCTTATGTCAACTTGAGTAAGATGGTGAGGTTTAACTAATTAACTTTAATATGTGAAGCTAATGATTTGAAGCAACTTGATATGGATTTCGAAATGTGTACTTGCAAGAAACTCAGTTTTATAACTAAATGTAAAATTGTGGAATTTTTCCAAATGCATTGCCGTTATGGCTTTATGCCAAATTTAGTAAGATGAAGAATGTTAATTAACTTTAATATGTGAATTTAATAATTTGAAACAACTTTATATGGATTTCTAAATGTGTACATGCCAGAAAGTCGGTTTTATACCTAAATGTATAATTGTGGAGTTTTTCCAAATGCATTGCCGTTATGGCTTTATGCCAAATTTAGTAAGATGAAGAAAGTTAACTAACTTTAATATGTGAAGCTAATGATTTGGAGCAACTTGATATGGATTTCTAAATGTGTACATGCCAGAAAATCAGTTTTATTTCTAAATGTAAAATTGTGGAATTTTTTCCAAATGCACTGCCGTTATGGTCCTATGTCAACTAGAGTAAGATGGTGAGGGTTAATTAATTAACTTTAATATGTGAAGCTAATGATTTGAAGCAACTTGATATGGATTTCGAAAAGTGTACACGCAAGAAAATCGGTTTTATAACTAAATGTAAAATTGTGGAATTTTTCCAAATGCATTGCCGTTATGGCTTTATGCCAAATATAGTAAGATAAAGAAAGTTAAATAACTTTAATATGTGATGCTAATGATTTGAAGCAACTTGATGTGGATTTCTAAATGTGTTCATGCCAGAAAATCGTTTTTATTCCTAAATGTAAAATTAAGGAATTTTCCAAATGCACTGTCGTTATGGCGTTATGCCAACTTTAGTAAGCTGAAGAAAGTTAATTAACTTTAATATGTGAATTTAATAATTTGAAGCAACTTGATATGGATTTTTAAATGTGTCCATGCAAGAAAGTCGGTTTTATACCTAAATGTAAAATTATGGAATTTTTTCCAAATGCACCGCCGTTATGGCCTTATGTCAACTAGAGTAAGATGGTTAGGGTTAATTAATTAACTTTAGTATGTGAAGCTAATGATTTGAAGCAACTTGATATGGATTTCGAAAAGTGTTCACGCAAGAAAATCGGTTTTATAACTAAATGTAAAATTGTGGAATTTTTCCAAATGCATTGCCGTTATGGCCTTGTGCCAAATTTAGTAAGATGAAGAAAGTAAAATAACTTTAATATGTGATGCTAATGATTTGAAGCAACTTGATATGGATTTCTAAATGTGTTCATGCCAGAAAATCGGTTTTATAACTAAATGTAAAATTGTGGAATTTTTCCAAATGCATTACCGTTATGGCCTTATGTCAACTAGAGTAAGATGGTTAGGGTTAATTAATTAACTTTAATATGTGATGCTTATGATTTGGAGCAACTTGATATGGATTTCTAAATGTGTACATGCCAAAAAATCGGTTTTATAACTAAATGTAAAATTGTGGAATTTTTCCGAATGCATTTCCGTTATGGCTTTATGCCAAATTTAGTAAGATGAAGAAAGTTAATTAACTTTAATATGTGATGCTAATGATTTGGAGCAACTTGATATGGATTTCTAAAAGTGTACATGCACGCAACTCGGTTTTATACCTAAATGTAAAATTGTGGAATTTTTTCCAAATGCACTGCCGTTATGGTCTTATGTCAACTTGAGTAAGATGGTGAGGGTTAATTAATTAACTTTAATATGTGAAGCTAATGATTTGAAGCAACTTGATATGGATTTCTAAATGTGAACATGCCAGAAAATCGGTTTTATACCTAAATGTAAAATTGTGGAATTTTTCCAAACGCACTACCCTTATGGCTTTATGCTATTTTCTGTAAGTTGAAGATGGTTAGTTAACTTTAATATGTGAAGCTAATGATTTGAAGCAACTTGATAAGGATTTCTAAATGTGTTCATGCCAGAAAATCAGTTTTATAACTAAATGTAAAATTGTTGAATTTTTCCAAATGCACTGCCGTTATGGTTTTATGTCAACTTCTGTAAGATGGTGAGGGTTAATTAATTAACTTTAATATGTGAAGTTAATGATTTAAAGCAACTTGATATGGATTTCGAAGTGTGTACATTCCAGAAAATCGTTTTTATACCTAAATGTAAAATTAAGGAATTTTTCCAAATGCACTGTCGTTATGGCTTTCTGACAACTTCTGTAAGTTGAAGATGGTAAGATAACTTTAATATGTGAAGCTAATGATTTGAATCAACTTGATATGGATTTGGAAATGTGTACATGCAAGAAAATCGGTTTTATACCTAAATGTAAAATTGTGGAATTTTTCCAAACGCCCTACCCTTATGGCTTTATGCCAGCTTTAGTAAGATGGAGAAAGTAAGTTAACTTTAATATGTGAAGCTAATGATTTGAAGCAACTTGATAAGGATTTCTAAATGTGTTCATGCCAGAAAATCAGTTTTATAACTAAATGTAAAATTGTGGAATTTTTCAAAATGCACTGCCGTTATGGTTTTATGTCAACTTCAGTAAGATGGTGAGGGTTAATTAATTAACTTTAATATGTGAAGCTAATGATTTGAAGCAACTTGATATGGAATTCGAAATGTGTACATGCCAGAAAATCGGTTTTATACCTAAATGTAAAATTGCGGAATTTTTCCAAATGCACTGCCGTTATGGCTTTATGCCAACTTTAGTAAGATAAAGAAAGTTTATTAACTTTAATATGTGAAGCTATTGATTTGAATCAACTTGATATGGATTTCTAAATGTGTACATGCCAGAAAATCGGTTTTATAACTAAATATAAAATTGTAGAATTTTTCCAAATGCATTGCCGTTATGGCTTTATGCCAAATTTAGTAAGATGAAAAAAGTTAATTAACTTTAATATGTGATGCTAATGATTTGAAGCAACTTGATGTGGATTTCTAAATGTGTGCATCCAAGAAAGTCGGTTTTATACCTAAATGTAAATTTATCGAAATTTTTCCAAATGCACTGCCGTTATGGTCTTATGTCCACTTGAGTAAGATGGTGAGGGTTAACTAATTAACTTTAATATGTGAAGCTAATGATTTGAAGCAACTTGATATGGATTTCTAAATGTGTACATGCCAGAAAATCAGTTTTATACCTAAATGTAAAATTGTGGAATTTTTTCCAAATGCAATGCCGTTATGGTCTTATGTCAACTTGAGTTAGATGGTGAGGGTTAATTAATTAACTTTTATATGTGAAGCTAATGATTTGAAGCAACTTGATGTGGATTTCGAAATTTGTACATGCAAGAAAATCGGTATTATAACTAAATGTAAAATTGTGGAATTTTTCCAAATGCACTACCGTTATGGCTTTATGCCAACTTTAGTAAGATAAAGAAAGTTAATTAACTTTAATATGTGAAGCTTATGATTTGAATCAACTTGATATGGATTTCTAAATGTGTACATGCCAGAAAATCAGTTTTATAACTAAATATAAAATTGTGGAATTTTTCCAAATGCACTACCCTTATGGCTTTATGCCAAATTTAATAAGATGAAGAAAGTAAATAACCTTTAATATATGAAGCTAATGATTTGAAGCAACTTGATAAGGATTTCTAAATGTGTTCATGCAAGAAAATCGGTTTTATACCTACGTAAATGTAAAATTGTGGAATTTTTTCAAACGCACTACCCTTATGGATTTATGCCAACTTTAGTAAGATGAAGAAAGTTAATTAACTTTAATATGTGAAGCTAATGATTTGAATCAACTTGATATGGATTTCTAAATGTGTACATGCCAGAAAATCAGTTTTATAACTAAATGTAAAATTGTGGAATTTTTCCAAATGCACTGCCGTTATGGTCTTATGTCAACTAGAGTTAGATGGTGAGGGTTAATTAATTAACTTTAATATGTGAAGCTAATGATTTAAATCAACTTGATATGGATTTCGAAATGTGTACACGCAAGAAAATCGGTTTTATAACTAAATGTAAAATTGTGGAATTTTTCCAAATGCACTGCCGTTATGGCTTTATGCCAACTTTAGTAAGATGAAGAAAGTTAATTAACTTTAATATGTGAATTTAATAATTTGAGACAACTTGATATGGACTTCTAAATGTGAACATGCCAGAAAATCAGTTTTATAACTAAATGTAAAATTGTGGAATTTTTCCAAATGCACTGCCGTTATGGTCTTATGCCAACTTTAGTAAGATGAAGAAAGTTAATTAACTTTAATATGTGATGCTAATGATTTGAAGCAACTTGATATGGATTTCTAAATGTGTGCATGCAAGAAAGTCGGTTTTATACCTAAATGTAAATTTATCGAAATTTTTCCAAATGCACTGCCGTTATGGTCTTATGTCAACTTGAGTAAGATGGTGAGGGTTAACTAATTAACTTTAATATGTGAAGCTAATGATTTGAAGCAACTCGATATGGATTTCTAAATGTGTACATGCCAGAAAATCAGTTTTATACCTAAATGTAAATTTGTGGAATTTTTTCCAAATGCACTGCCGTTATGGTCTTATGTCAACTTGAGTAAGATGGTGAGGGTTAATTAATTAACTTTAATATGTGAAGCTTATGATTTGAATCAACTTAATATGGATTTCTAAATGTGTACATGCCAGAAAATCAGTTTTATAACTAAATGTAAAATTGTGGAATTTTTCCAAATGCACTACCCTTATGGCTTTATGCCAAATTTAATAAGATGAAGAAAGTAAATAACCTTTAATATGTGAAGTTAATGATTTGAAGCAACTTGATAAGATATTCTAAATGTGTTCATGCTAGAAAATCGGTTTTATACCCACGTAAATATAAAATTGTGGAATTTTTTCAAACGCACT
Organism: Bactrocera tryoni; assembly: GCF_016617805.1. Lineage (NCBI taxonomy): Eukaryota > Metazoa > Arthropoda > Insecta > Diptera > Tephritidae > Bactrocera > Bactrocera tryoni. The sequence continues at coordinate 22,011 of NW_024395737.1, read as the reverse complement.
ACCCTTATGGTTTTATGCCAACTTTATTAAGATGAAGAAAGTTAATTAACTTTAATATGTGAAGCTAATGATTTGAATCAACTTGATAAGGATTTCTAAATGTGTACATGCCAGAAAATCAGTTTTATAACTAAATGTAAAATTGTGGAATTTTTCCAAATGCACTGCCGTTATGGTCTTATGTCAACTAGAGTAAGATGGTGAGGGTTAATTAATTAACTTTAATATGTGAAGCTAATGATTTAAATCAACTTGATATGGATTTCGAAATGTGTACACGCAAGAAAATCGGTTTTATAACTAAATGTAAAGTTATGGAATTTTTTCCAAATGCACTGCCGTTTTGGCTTTATGCCAACTTGAGTAAGATGGTGAGGGTAAGTTTACCTTAATATGTTAAGTTAATGATTTGCGGCAACTTGATATGGATTTTTAAATGTATAAATGCAGGAAAATCAGTTTTATAACTAAATGTAAAATTGTGGAGTTTTTCCAAATGCACTGCCGTTATGGTCTTATGTAGACTAGAGTAAGATGGTGAGGGTTAATTAATTAACTTTAATATGTGAAGCTAATGATTTGAAGCAACTTGATGTGGATTTCGAAATTTGTACATGCAAGAAAATCGGTATTATAACTAAATGTAAAATTGTGGAATTTTTCCAAATGCACTACCGTTATGGCTTTATGTCAACTTCTGTAAGATGAAGAAAGTTAATTAACTTTAATATGTGAAGCTAATGATTTGAATCAATTTGATATGGATTTCTAAATGTGTACATGCCAGAAAATCGGTTTTATAACTAAATGTAAAATTGTGCAATTTTTCCAAATGCACTGCCGTTATGGCTTTATGCCAACTTTAGTAAGATGAAGAAAGTTAATTAACTTTAATATGAGAATTTAATAATTTGAATAAACTTGATATGGATTTTTAAATGTGTACATGCAAGAAAGTCGGTTTTATACCTAAATGTAAAATTGTGGAATTTTTCCAAATGCACTGCCGTTATGGTCTTATGTCAACTTGAGTAAGATGGTAAGGGTTAATTAACTTTAATATGTTAAGCTCATGATTTGAAGCAACTTGATATGGATTTCTAAATGTGTGCATGCAAGAAAGTCGGTTTTATAACTAAATGTAAAGTTATCGAAATTTTTCCAAATGCACTGCCGTTATGGTCTTATGTCAACTAGAGTAAGATGGTGAGTGTTATTTAATTAACTTTAATATGTGAAGCTGATGATTTGAATCAACTTGATATGGATTTCTAAATGTGTACATGCCAGAAAATCGGTTTTATAACTAAATGTAAAATTGTGGAATTTTTCCAAATGCACTGCCGTTATTGCTTTATGCCAACTTTAGTAAAATGAAGAAAGTTAATTAACTTTAATATGTGAAGCTAATGATTTGAATCAACTTGATATGGATTTCTAAATGTGTACATGCCAGAAAATCAGTTTTATAACTAAATGTAAAATTGTGGATTTTTTCCAAATGCACTGCCGTTATGGTCTTATGTCAACTTGAGTAAGATGGTGAGGGTTAATTAACTTTAATACGTTAAGCTCATGATTTGAAGCAACTTGATATGGATTTCTAAATGTGTTCATGCAAGAAAGTCGGTTTTATACCTAAATGTAAAGTTATCGAAATTTTTCCAAATGCACTGCCGTTATGGTCTTATGTCAACTTGAGTAAGATGGTGATGGTTAATTAACTTTAATATGTTAAGCTAATGATTTGAAGAAACTGGGTATGTATTTCTTAATGTGTACATACCAGAAAATCGGTTTTATACCTAAATGTAAAATTGTGGAATTTTTCAAATGCACTGCCGTTTTGCATTTATGCCAACTTCTGTAAGATGAAGAAAGTTAATTAACTTTAATATGTGAATTTAATAATTTGAAACAACATTATATGGATTTCTAAAAGTGTACATGCCAGAATATCGGTTTTATACCTAAATGTAAAATTGTGGAATTTTTCCATATGCACTATCGTTATGGCTTTATGCCAACTTTAGAAAGATGAAGAAAGTTAATTAACTTTAATATGTGAAGTTAATGATTTGAAGCAATTTGATATGGATTTCTAAATGTGTCAGTTAACATAGCAGTCAGAATAATCACAAATGTTCAAAGCCGCTAATACTACCCACATTATCTGCTGGGTTTTCTATGCTGGAATATTCGCAACAAGAACGCTATCATAAAATTGCATATCAACATTATCATTGAAATGACCTCTTTATGATCATCAAGATAATCAGCTAGAGCACATAACAACAGCTCACTACCGCTTGTTAGATAACCAATGCGCATATCAACGCTTTAAGCGCTACGGTACCTATATCGTTTATTGCTACACCCGCATTTCTACATATTTAATCTACCAACAACTTCACATGATAGTCAGTTGAATTCATGCTTGGGCTAGGGCGTTGGCTTAGTTGACATAGATGGAAAAATCAATCAGAAAGTGGATTCGAAGCGAATAACATTGCAATAAAGAACATAATTTTTCTGAACAAACCAACGTGTTTAACTGGCGCCCAACTTGAAGGACCAAGGACCCACAAATATTGTAAGGACATCTGAATTCTGAAGGACCAAGGGCCTAAAATATCACAAAGGACATGTGAATCCTTGAGGACTTAGAACGTGAAAATTCATCAATCTTCATTATAATTAAATAAAAAAGTGTAAGTGATAATTTAAAAACTTTGTCAAGTGGACATTATTTAAAAGAATTTTAATTGGTAACAAATTCAAAGTTCCCTGTTAAGGGATTGTAATTAAAATAAAAGCTTTCAAAATGCTCTGCAGTTTCATAGCTTTCGATTAAAAAAAGTTCAATAAAGTAAAGGGTTCATTGAAACATCTTTAAATATAATAATTTTTTTTTCAAATATTTCATAATCGTAATTTATGAGTGACTTCGCCTTTCCATTTAAGTAAAGGCCTGTTGTAATATTTAATATTTTATTAACAAATTTCGCTTTTTAAAGCGTTTAAGAAAGTGAAGTGTTGAAATAACCTTGAAAAAGGCACGTGTCGATATCGTGCAAATTACAGAAGTCTTAGATAAAACGAAGTTTATTTGTCATAACGACGACTATTTTTGTTATCAGAACTAGTTAAGTGTATAAAATTAGTGTGTTCGCGGAAGCGATGTTATATTTAGTAGAAAATAATTTTATTAAATAATTTTGATAACTGGTATCACTTCCTATCAAATTTGCTCTCAAGCCTTTTAATAAAAATAAATTATAGGCAGTTAGAAATCGTTAATGAGGCCAACGAAAGTACAAGGCAACAATTAAGCCTCTTAACCTTGGCAATAAATCAGTTACAACCGCGTGGCGTAGAAAATCATTTACCCGTTTCTATTAATCCATTGGTTGTAGAAAACAATTCAAGTTTAGACTTAATAAAATCTCTTCCTGAATTTAGTGGGGATTCTGCTTCTTATCCTGCCTGGCGAAGTGCAGCAGAATTCGCTATAAATTATTATACGGAAGGTTCGGAAAAATATTACATTGCAATGGGAATCTTCCGAAATAAAATTATAGGTTCCGCAAACGCCACACTTGCATCTTTTAACACAGTGCTTAACTTCAAAGCAATTATAGCTAGGTTAGATCAAGAATACGCAGATAAAACACCGCTTTATGTTCTTGAAAATGAATTAAGCATACTTAGACAAGATAATATCTCTGTTACTGAGTACTACAATAAAGTAGATAAAAAGCTATGCCTAATAATAAATAAACAAATCATGACCTAAAGCGGAAATAAAGATATAGTTGCTGCACTAAATGAGCGCGCTAGAGAGAACGCTTTACGCGTTTTTATATCAGGACTTCGTCGTCCATTGTCCGACATTGTTTTCTCCGCCAAACCAAAAGACCTTCCAACTGCTCTTGCAATTGCTCAAGAGCTCGAAACGAACCATAGGCGACACGATTTTGCAAAAGCTTTTGCTGTAGGAAATACATATAAATCTAATAGGCCGATATTATCTCAATATAAACAAATAGACCACAATAATCGACCGCATGCAAGTACTCGCTTTAGCGCAAATCTTTCCGGTAGACCAACTCCAATGGAAATTGATAACAATACAAGTTATTATAGGCAGCGTAAAAGTATTCCAAATACGCCTTTTCAACCGCGTCAGCATATTAAAAATACAGTTCATTCTACACCTGATTACACACCTAAGCCGCAGTATTCAAATCCGAATTTGCCAATTGCATATAAGAGGAGTCGTGAACAATGTAATTCCGATCGTTCGCCATTTCAAAAACATCAAAAAGTAAATTATATGTCGGAAGACTTAAAAACGTTCCCGACTGAAGAAGAAACCCCAAGTCAGGATATTGATTATTATTGCGAAAGCCCTCAAAACTACAATTGTAGCTATAGTGATGATGGTGTTGCAGAATATAGTGACGAAGTTAACTTTTTAAACTGAAATCGCTCGTACCGTTCATAACAAAAAAGTGCCCAAACGGTCAGGAGCTTCGTATTTTAGTAGACACAGGCACGTCAAAAAATTATGTAAAGCATCTTTCATTTCTTAAAGGAATAAAACCCTTGGAAAAACCCTTTAATTTGAAATCCATAAGTGGTAAAAACTTGATTAATAAAAAGTGCTTAATTAATGTTCTAGACAATATCCTGTTCAAGGATATTTATTTTACCGTAATGGTAAAGAAAAATTGCATTATCTTACATGCGAACAGGTCAATTTAATTACAATAGAAGAGCATTCCGTTCCACTAAAATTGCAATCTCAATTTCGACAGTTGATAAATAAAAACATAAATGCATTTGCTGATTCTAATAGAGCCTTGTCGTATAACACGACCGTTAAGGGTAGAATTCGCACAAATACGGATGAACCAATTTACAGCAAGAGTTATCCGTATCCTATTTCCGTAGCTACGTTTATAAATAATGAAATAAAAACGCTTCTTAGCGAAGGAATAATAAGACCATCTTTTTCGCCTTACAATTCACCTGTCCACGTCGTGTCTAAGAAAGGATTTGATGAAGATGGGAAGCCAAAATTACGAATGGTGATCGATTTTCGTAAACTCAATGAGAAAACAATCCCAGATCGATATCCCATCCCTGATACATCAGTAATCTTGGCCAATTTAGGAAGCTCGAAATTTTTTACAACATTAGACCTTAAGTCAGGGTTTCATCAAATTATTATGTGTTAGGAAGATAGACAGAAAACAGCATTTAGTATCAACAATGGAAAATATGAGTTCTGTAGATTACCTTTCGGGTTAAGAAACACGCCCAGTATCTTTCAAAGGGCCATCGATGATGTTTTACGAGAATTTATTGGGAAATATTGTCATGTTTATGTCGATGATATTATCATTTACTCTTCAGATGAGGAGTCCCATATAAAGCACATCGACCATATATTTAAAAAGCTTGAAAGCGCAGGAATGAGAGTCTCGTCCGAAAAATCGAAATTTTTTAAAACCCAAGTGGAGTTTCTCGGCTTTCTCGTTTCTAACACAGGCATTAAAACTTGTCCGGATAAGGTTCGTGACATTATTAATTACGAGCAACCCCAAACTCTTCGAGCGTTACGTTCATTCCTTGGCCTATCAGGGTATTACAGGCGTTTTATTAAACATTATGCCGCCATCGTTAAGCCTTTGACTGTTTATCTTCGCGGAGAAAACGGACAAGTGGGTGCACGCAATTCAAAAAATGTGAAAATAGATTTTAGCCCTGAAGCGCTGGAAGCCTTCGAACGAATAAAACAGATACTAGCCTCAGAGGATGTTTTACTTCAATACCCCGATTATAACCTACCATTCGAGCTTACCACAGATGCCTCTTCTACAGCCTTAGGTGCAGTTTTGTCGCAAAAAGGTCGACCAGTTACTATGATTTCGCGAACGCTCTCTGCTACCGAACAAAATTACGCCACTAACGAGCGTGAACTACTTGCGATTGTATGGTCATTAAAAAAGTTTCGCCATTATTTTTATGGAACGAAAGATATAAAAATATTTACTGACCATCTGCCCTTGATATTCGCTATGTCCGGGAAAAGTCCAAACGCAAAAATGAAAAGATGGCGAGCGTTCATAGAGGAGTTTGCGCCCAGTTTTCATTTCAAACCTGGAAAAAACAACAAAGTCGCAGATGCACTTTCTAGGCAGTTTTCCCACAATTTAAGCGAAGTGGCATCAAGTGAAACTGTCCATAGCGAAGAATCGTTAAGTAATACGATTAAATCTGTAAAATGCCATATTAACCAATTCAGAAATCAGTTAATGATCTCGAAGTTTAATTCCTTTAGCAAAACTACTAAAATATTTTTTCAGAAACTAATTCGTCACACAATCACTTTTGATACTCTTGAAAGCCTTGTCCAATGTTTAAAAATTATTATTAACCCTGATGTCACCAACGGAATTTACTGCGATCTTCAAACTTTAGGAAAAATTCAAAATGTAATAATATCGGCTTTTCCTGGTATTAAATTTATTCACACCGAACTTCTCCTAATTGACATAACCAACAAAGATGATCAAATAGAATTGATAACAACGGAGCACAATCGTGCTCATCGTGGCTTACATGAGAATTTTCGCCAGATTTCTCGTGAGTATTACTTTCCAGATATTAAAAAATTATTGAAATCAGCAATATCAAATTGCAAGATATGTTTAGAGAACAAATACCAGAGGAAACCTCCTGACCCTGGAATAGGTAAAACACCAATTCCAAACGTACCAGGTGAAATTCTTCATATGGATATTTTTATAAGCGGCAAGCATTTGTTTTTAACGTGCATAGATAAATTTTCTAAATTTGCCATAGTAAAACCTATTGTTTCAAGAGCCACGTTCGATATTAAACACGCCATATTAGAAGTTTTATTGGTCTTCAATAACCCCAAAGTCATTGTTTCTGAAAAAGCTTTTCAATCAAGTGCAATTAAAGTTTTACTAGGAGATGCCTTTTCAATAGACCAATTCTTTATTCCCACACTACACAACGAAAGCAACGGTCAGGTAGAAAGGTTCCATTTCACCTTGTTAGAAATCGCACGATGCATCAAAGAGCAGCAAAAGATAGACGATACAATTGAATTAGTAATTTTAGCAACAGATAAATATAATTGTAGCTACCATTCCGTCATCAACGCCAGGCCAATTGATATATTCCACAATTGTGCGACAGAAAAGCTAGAGGTTATAAGGAAAAAGTTATCTGAAGCTCAAGAAAAAACTTTGCAAAGAAACAATCGAGGACGAGCTGCCAGAACTCACAATCCTGGAAAGAAGATTTTTATAAGAAGGAATAAAAGGCTTGGAAATAAGTTTGATAAGGTATTTGTTGAAAAAATAGTCGAAAAAGACCTTGGTAGGACAGTTCTGATTAATGGCAAGAAAGTCCATAAAAGTAATCTTCGTTAAAATAATCAAATTTTCCATATTACAATACAAATACAATAACCAAATCGAAAGCAAAAGAAAACGGCTTTTAAACAACCAAAACGTCTCTAAATAAACCACTTGTTAATTTTTTAAATCATCACGTTAGTTTAGAAAAATGTTAATATTGAAAATTCTATAGATCTCATATGATGTAGCTTAGTCAATTTTTTTCGTTTTGTGAAATATTCATATTCTTTAAGTCGTTAATTGTAATTATCTGTAAACAAATCAACTGTGAAACTTAAGCCAAGCCACTATGCAAACAGCCCAAATTTTCAACACAACATCCTCATCAAATTGCGGAATACTATATTTCCACGAATCGAGGACGTTTCGAGATTTAGCAGGGGGATAGTTAACATAGCAGTCAGAATAATCACAAATGTTCAACTAACAAAGCCGCTAATACTACCCACATTATCTGCTGGGTTTTCTATGCTGGAGTATTCGCAACAAGAACGCTATCATTAAATTGCATATCAACATTATCATTGAAATGACCTTCTTATGATCATCAAGATAATCAGCAAGAGCACATAGCAACAGCTCACTACCGCTTGTTAGATAACCAAAGCGCATATCAACGCTTTAAACGCTACGGTACCTACATCGTTTATTGCTACACCCGCATTTCTACATATTTAATCTACCAACAACTTCACATGATAGTCAGTTGAATTCATGCTTGGGCTAGGGCTTTGGCTTAGTTGGCATAGATGGAAAAATCAATCAGAAAGTGGATTCGAAGCGAATAACATCGCAATAAAGAACATAATTTTTCTAAACAAACCAACGTGTTTAACTTGTACATGCCAGAAAATCGCTTTTATACCTAAATGTAAAATTGTGGAATTTTTCCAAATGCACTGCCGTTTTGGCTTTATGCCAACTTCTGTAAGATGAAGAAAGTTAATAAACTTTAATATGTGAATTTAATAATTTGAAACAACATTATATGGATTTCTAAATGTGCACATGCAAGAAAGTCGGTTTTATACCTAAGTGTAAAATTGTGGAATTTTTCCAAATGCACTTCTGTTATGGTTTTATGCCAACTTCATTAAGATGAAGAAGACTAATTAACTTTAATATGTGAATTTATTAATTTGAAGCAACTTGATATGGATTTTTAAAAGTGTACATGCCAGAAAATCGGTTTTATACCGAAATGTAAAATTGTGGAATTTTTCCAAACGCACTGCCGTTATGGCTTTATGCCCACTTCAGTAAGATGAAGAAGATTAATTTACTTTAATATGTGACTTTAATGACTTGAATCAACTCGAATTGGATTGCTTAGTGTTTAAATGCAGGAAAACCGGATTTATACCTAAATGAAAAATTGTAGAAATTTTCCAAATGCACTGCCGTTATGGCTTTATGCCAACTTCAGTAAAATGAAGAAGATTAATTTACTTTTATATGTGACTTTAATGACTTGAATCAACTCGAAATGGATTGCTTAGTGTTTAAATGCAGGAAAACCGGATTTATACCTAAATATAAAATTGTGGAATTTTTCCAAATGCACTTCCGTTATGGGTTTATGCCAACTTCAGTAAGGTGAAGAAGATTAATTAACTTCAATATGTGAATTTATTAATTTGAAACAACTATATATGGTTTTCTAAATGTGTACATGCAAGAAAATCGGTTTTATACCTAAATGTAAAATTGTGGAATTTTTCCAAATGCACTGCCGTCATGGCTTTATGCCAACTTTAGTAAGATGAAGAAAGTTAATTAATTTTTAATATGCGAAGCTAATGATTTGAAGAAACTGGGTATGTAATTCTAAATGTGTATGTACATGCCAGGAAATCGGTTTTATACCTAAATGTAAAATTGTGGAACTTTTCCAAATGCACTGCCGTTTTGGCCTTATGCCAACTTCTGTAAGATGAAGAAAGTTAATTAACTTTAATATGTGAATTTAATAAATTGAAACAACTTTATATGGATTTCGAAATGTGTACATGCAAGAAAGTCGGTTTTATACCTAGATATAAAATTGTGAAATTTTTCCAAATGCACTTCCGTTATGGCTTTATGCCAATTTCAGTAAGATGAAGAAGATTAATTAACCTTAATATGTGAATTTTTTAATTTTAAGCAACTCGATATGGATTTCTAAATGTGTGCATGCAAGAAAGTCGGTTTTATACCTACATGTAAAATTATGGAATTTTTTCCAAAGGCACTGCCGTTATGGCTTTATGCCAACTTCATTAAGATGAAGAAGATTAATTAACTTTAATATGTGAAGCTAATAATTTGAAGCAACTAGATATGGATTTCTAAATTTGTACATGCCAAAATATCGGTTTTATACCTAAATGTAAAATTGTGGAATTTTTCCAAATGCACTACCTTTATGGCTTTATGCCAACTTTAGAAAGATGAAGAAAGTTAATTAACTTTAATATGTGAAGCTAATGATTTGAAGCAACTAGATATGGATTTCTAACTGTGTACATGCCAGAAAATCGGTTTTATACCTAAATTTAAAATTATGGAATTTTTTCCAAATGCACTGCCGTTATGGGCTTATGTCGACTTGAATAAGATGGTAGGGGTTAATTAACTTTAATATGTGAATTTAATAATTTGAAACAACATTATATGGACAACATTTCATGCAAGATAATCGGTTTTATACCTAAATGTAAAATTGTAGAATTTTTCCAAATGCACTGCCGTTATGGCTTTATGCAAACTTCAGTAAGTTGAAGAAGATTAATTAACTTCAATATGTGAATTTATTAATTTGAAGCAACTTTATATGGATTTCTAAATGTGCACTTGCAATTTTATACCTAAATGTAAAATTGTGGAATTTTTCCAAATGCACTGCCTTAATGGCTTTATGCCAACTTCATTAAGATGAAGAAGATTAATTAACTTTAATATGTGAATTTATTAATTTGAAGCAACTTGATATGGATTTCTAAATGTGTACATGCCAAAAAATCGGTTTTATACCTAAATTTAAAACTATGGAATTTTTTCCAAATGCACTGCCGTTATGGTCTTATGTCATCTTGAGTAAGATGGTGAGGGTTAATAAACTTTAATATATGAAGCTAATGATTTGAAGCAACTTGATATGGATTTCGAAATGTGTACATGCATGAAAGTCAGTTTTATACCTAGATATAAAATTGTGAAATTTTTCCAAATGCACTTCCGTTATGGCTTTATGCCAATTTCAGTAAGATGAAGAAGATTAATTAACCATAATATGTGAATTTTTTAATTTGAAGCAACTCGATATGGATTTCTAAATGTGTGCATGCAAGAAAGTCGGTTTTATACCTACATGTAAAATTATGGAATTTTTTCCAAAGGCACTGCCGTTATGGCTTTATGCCAACTTCATTAAGATGAAGAAGATTAATTAACTTTAATATGTGAAGCTAATAATTTGAAGCAACTAGATATGGATTTCTAAATTTGTACATGCCAAAATATCGGTTTTATACCTAAATGTAAAATTGTGGAATTTTTCCAAATGCACTACCTTTATGGCTTTATGCCAACTTTAGAAAGATGAAGAAAGTTAATTAACTTTAATATGTGAAGCTAATGATTTGAAGCAACTAGATATGGATTTCTAACTGTGTACATGCCAGAAAATCGGTTTTATACCTAAATTTAAAATTATGGAATTTTTTCCAAATGCACTGCCGTTATGGGCTAATGTCGACTTGAATAAGATGGTGAGGGTTAATTAACTTTAATATGTGAATTTAATAACTTGAAACAACATTATATGGACAACATTTCATGCAAGATAGTCGGTCACTGCCGTTATGGCTTTATGCCAACTTCATTAAGATGAAGAAGATTAATTAACTTTAATATGTGAAGCTAATAATTTGAAGCAACTAGATATGGATTTCTAAATTTGTACATGCCAAAATATCGGTTTTATACCTAAATGTAAAATTGTGGAATTTTTCCAAATGCACTACCTTTATGGCTTTATGCCAACTTTAGAAAGATGAAGAAAGTTAATTAACTTTAATATGTGAAGTTAATGATTTGAAGCAACTAGATATGGATTTCTAACTGTGTACATGCCAGAAAATCGGTTTTATACCTAAATTTAAAATTATGGAATTTTTTCCAAATGCACTGCCGTTATGGGCTTATGTCGACTTGAATAAGATGGTGAGGGTTAATTAATTAACTTTAATATGTGATGCTTATGATTTGGAGCAACTTGATATGGATTTCTAAATGTGTACATGCAAGAAAGTCGGTTTTATACCTAAATTTAAAATTATTTAATTTTTTCCAAATGCTCTGCCGTTATGGTCTTATGTCATCTTGAGTAAGATGGTGAGGGTCAAGAAGCTTTAATATGTGAAGCTAATGATTTGAAGCAACTTGATATGGATTTCTAAATGTGTACATGCCAAAAAATCGGTTTTATACCTAAATTTAAAACTATGGAATTTTTTCCAAATGCACTGCCGTTATGGTCTTATGTCATCTTGAGTAAGATGGTGAGGGTTAATAAACTTTAATATATGAAGCTAATGATTTGAAGCAACTTGATATGGATTTCTAAATGTGTACATGCAAGAAAATCGGTTTTATACCGAAATGTAAAATTATGGAATTTTTTCCAAATGCACTGCCCTTATGGCTTTATGCCATTTTCATTAAGATGAAGAAGATTAATTACCTTTAATATGTGAATTTATTAATTTGAAGCAACTTGATATTGATTTCTAAATGTGTACATGCAAGAAAGTCGGTTTTATACCTTAATTTAAAATTATGGAATTTTTTCCAAATGCACTGCCGTTATGGTCTTATGCCATCTTGAGTAAGATGGTGAGGGTTAATAAACTTTAATATGTGAAGCTAATGATTTGAAGCAACTTGATATGGATTTCTAAATGTGTACATGCCAGAAAATCGGTTCTATACCTAAACGTAAAATTGTGGAATTTTTCCAAATGCACTGCCGCTTTGGCTTTATGCCAACTCCATTAAGATGAAGAAGATTAATTATCTTTATTATGTGAACTTATTAATTTGAAGCAGCTTGATATGGATTTCTAAATGTCTAGATTTCACAAAATAGGTTTTATGCCGAAATGTAAAATTGTGGAATTTTTCCAAATGCACTGCCGTTTTGGCTTTATGCCAACTTCTGTGTTTAAATGAGTTAAGCATCTGCCCCCTCTACCCAGAAAAACTGGCACACACTAATGCAACACTTCCGATGACAGCACACTCATACAGCACCACACAACGCAACTCACCACACCTCTCCATCAATCAACCCACTTAACAAAAGGGCTGGGCAAAAGGATTGTGGACACATTCGTTCGACACAACTCGTCACATATATTGCGAACACTCTCTCCGCTTACAACACCCGTCCCGCGCGCTACAGTATGCTTTTCGACAACAACGATCTGGCGCGCTGTAGACATATGCTCGTTTAAGTTGGTTACCGAAGTAATTCAAATGTATAATTTTAATAAAATACGATTTGTAAAAATATTAAATCTTTTTTAATAAATTAATATTGTGTATCATACTACTCAAGCTACCCGGTATTTTTATTTCAAATATGCGTGACAATTATTTAAACAATTTACTCGTACATAGTGATTACCAAGGCAAAAATAGAGATACATATGTATCTACCAGTTACAAATTTATACATGGTCCTTCGAGCCTAACAGAAAGGCACTATTGGATTTTAAATAAATCTAAACTCTGAAAAAGAAAAAACAAACAAAACAAAAGTGTGGTGACAAAAACAGTGCTTCGATATACTAAATATATGCTAATGCATACGAACATACATACGTATAAATAAACAAAAAGTTTGCTAAGAAAAAGAAACTATAAAAAGTGCAAACGAAAAAACCACAAAAAATAAAAAAAAACAGTGCAGTGGCGAATAACACAAAAACAATATGTACATACGTATATAACAAACAAATAAAAAACAACCAAATAAAAGGGTGCAATGCAAAAACAAAACAGTGCAGTGAACACATATGTACTATATATAACAAAAAAAAACAAAAAAAATAAGTGGAGCAGCTCCCAAAGATATGCATATACATACATATCAGTGGTGAAAATTAGTTACAATTACAAAAATATAAGGAAAATTAATTTCGTTCCAAAAACAAAAACAAAAGCACGGTGGAGTGACAAAAAATAATAAATGTTCAAACATAAGACGCAAAACAAAAAATCAAAAGACTCGGAAAAAATATATACATACATCCAATAACAAAAACTGCGGTTATAAAACAAACTTACAGAAACAAAATTTACAAAGACAAAAAAATAAATCGGGCTCGATCAGTAAAACAAAAACTCAAAAAAGTAATGTAAAAGAGTACAAAAACAAACATAAACAGGCAATCGGACGCGCGAAACCTAAGAACAAAACACAAATCGGGCGCGAAATCTAAAAGCGCCAAAACAAATATACACAATAACAAAACAATCGGGCGCGAACAAAAAATACCTACAAAATATTAAAAAAACAAAAATAGATGGTGTACCTGTAAGCGACTACTAACCGTAAGGAGAAAAGGAGTGGAAAAAGAAAGAGGAACAAAACGCAGACGGCATAAAGGCAACATATGCACATGCATGTATACATGTGAAGTAACCAAGTGAGCGTATTATGTCCATTATTTATTTAATTTATGCACACATGCATTTCGATGCCTAAAAAATAAAAATTTTATCAAAAATTTATCAAAAAAAAATTGATCTCTTCAGCGAGCTGTCAATTGCACAAAACGTAAGTACCTTCAAAAGCACATACATACATACATACATACATAAAAGTCCAAGTATTAGGGTGTACCCACATACTAACATACGGACGTAAAAGGTGTTTATAAATTAAAAGTACTGATATTTGCAAACTTAAAACAAAAATAAAATAAATAAATATTATTATTTTGCAAATAAATAGAAATGGTTCATAATAACACAAATCGAAATACACCTGCAGGAGCTACACGCTCAAAACATGTTGTTCAATTTATTTCACAAAGTGACAGTATATTACGATACTGCACTAGATTTGCCTCTTCACCGATTCATGAGAACTCTGAATCGTTATTAGAAATAAAAAGCCAAAATCTTAAAAATTTTTGGACTCGCTTCCAATCGGCTCATGACGCCATTGTAGATTCTGACGATTCAGATTTACCACAAAATTTTAAATTATCTGCTACCGCAATATACGAAAACTGCTTAGACCAGTACGAAGAAACAAAAGCGATGATCTCCGATCAACTAAAGCTAATTAAAGCAATTACACCTACTCCCTACAATAGAGTAGAGCTGCCACAAATGCAACAATATCAAGAGGCAAGTTCAGGCATCCACCTCGAGGTGCCCGCATGTGACACAGAAACATTTTATGGAGGTTATGAAGACTGGCCGTCCTTCCGGGACATGTTTACAGCCGTTTACATCAACCATCCACAACTATCAAAAGCACAAAAATTGTATCACCTCCGATACAAGACAAAAGGTCAAGCAGGCGTCATAGTAAAACAGTTCGCTCTTAATGACGATAATTTCAGTTTGGCTTGGGAAGCTCTAAAAGCTAGATATGAAAACGACAGAATACTGGTCGACAAGCAAGTAACGACACTAATGAACTTGCCAAAAATTAAAAAAGAAACAAGTGTAGAATTCATCAAACTAGAATCCACTGTTTCTAATTGTTTGTCGGTTCTATCGACACTAAATGTTTCCACAGACAGCTGGGACCCAATTCTGGTAAACATTTGCACCGCCGCATTACCAGAAAAGTCGTTACTTCTATGGGAGCAATCGCTCTCATCACGGAAAAAGTGCCCAACGCAACAAATGAAAGATTTTCTCACCACCCAATATGAAATTGCGGAAAGGTTAGAAGAAAAAATAATCAAAACTAAGATCATTAAACACGACCAAAATAGAAGCTTCAATAGACCCCAAGCCAGAAGCAACAAAAATTTAAACAAAAGCTTTCACGTAACGCACTCGTTCATATCCGAACAGAAAAAACACACGTCATGCGAACTATGTAAAAGAGGGCATAAACTTAAAACTTGCGAGAAGTTTAAAAAATTAAACATTAACGAAAGGAACAACTTTGTCAGATCAAAAAGACTCTGCACAAACTGCTTGTCCCATACACACAATCTGAAAACTTGCAAAAGCAAATTTAATTGCTAATATTGTCACAAAAGACACAATTCTATGCTTCATTACAGCAGGTATTCTATCCCACCCCAAAGAAGCGCTTATTCACAAAGAACCACGGGTTTAATTTCAACAGCAAATCCCGAAACCCAAAATTCAAAAAATTGCCAAGAGACACCATGTTGCTCAAAGGCACAAAAAGCTCCAACGCTGCACATCCAAAACAAAATGGACTAGTTACAGAACTAGTTACCACCACACCAACTCAAGTTGAGAATAAATCAAATAAATGCCTTAATTCACAATTAAGGAAATTTCAAAATAGAGGGAAACTTCCCCAAATATTAAACAAAACTAAAGAAGATCAGTATTGTGAGTACTTTTCTAAACCCACAACTACTCGATCAAATAATGGCCGGTACGTCGTACGACAACCACTAGAGCCACAATTTTGCAATACCCCACATAAAGGTATAAAAAACAACGTCAGAGTTACCTCTGACAATCCAAATTGTTAAAAGCATATACAACTTTTCGGCCCCGCAGGCTTTCGCCAATAATAGAAAAAAACACAATCCTGAACAATCCTTGAGCGATGGGGCGCTACTACTTGCAAAATTAGTGCATGCGCACATAAATATTACTCATAATAAAATGATCCAAAAGGTCGAATCATATTCGCATCTACATAAGCGCTCCTCACATTGGTGATTAATGGGAATCAGCTATACAAAGCATTAAATAATTACGAAGAATTCTCTACTGTACGAAGTGAAGCCGTTCTCCATTCACGGCCACTTACACGCAAGATCCCTCTAATTTTATAGTCCTAACTCCAGGGCTAAGGAGTACCCATTCTGACCACATCTGAGCCAGGCGTGGAGTTACTATCCTTTATAAGCCGATAACACAGAAAAGGCAAATAATAAACAGCCAGTTGAAAAAACCGACGGTAAAGAAATTTTTAATAAATCCACTATGGTAAATCTATCACGGAAATAAAAGCAAATGCATACCAAATATGTTTAAAATCAAAGCCGTTTTTAGCATTTACAGGTATTCTGCGCCCTCGGGTACTCTACCAGAAGTACTCCGCTATACATGCAATCGCACATACGTGTAATACTAGGCAAAACGTTCGCTAAGGGGGCCCAGGATGTTTAAATGAGTTAAGCATCTGCCCCCTCTACCCAGAAAAACTGGCACACACTAATGCAACACTTCCGATGACAGCACACTCATACATCACCACGCAACGCAACTCACCACACCTCTCCATCAATCAACCCACTTAACAACAAGTAAGGAAGGGCTAAGTTCGGGTGTCACCGAACATTTTATACTCTCGCATGGTAAAGTGATAATCGAGATTTCATAATACGTCATTTACATATTTTTCAAATACCGTATTTTTGTAAAGTTTTGTTCCGCTATCATCATTGGTTCCTAATGTTTATACTCGTATTATACAGAGAGGGCATCAGATGGAATTCAAAATAGCTTTATATTGGAAGAAGGCGTGGTTGCGAACCGATTTCACCCATATCGTACATGTCATCAGGGTGTTAAGAAAATATTATATACCGAATTTCATTGAAATCGGTCTAGTAGCTCCTGAGATATGGTTCTTGGTCCATAAGTGGGCGGCGCCACGCCCATTTTCAATTTTTAAAAAAAGCCTGGGTGCAACTTCCTTCTGCAATTTCTTCCGTAAAATTTAGTGTTTCTGACGTTTTTTGTTAGTCGGTTAACGCACTTTTAGTGATTTTCAACATAACCTTTGTATGGGAGGTGGGCGTGGTTATTATCCGATTTCTTCCATTTTTGAACTGTATATGGAAATGCCTGAAGAAAACGACTCTGTAGAGTTTGGTTGCCATAGCTATAGTAGTTTCTAAAATATGTACAAAAACTTAGTAGGGGGCGGGGCCACGCCCACTTTTCCAAAAAAATTGCGTACAAATATGCCCCTCTCTAATACGATCCTTTGTGCCAAATTTCACTTTAATATCTTTATTTATGGCTTAGTTATGACACTTTATAAGTTTTCGGTTTCCGCCATTTTTGGGCGTGGCAGTAGGCCGATTTTGCCCATCTTCGAACTTAACCTTCTTATGGAGCCAAGGAATACGTGTACCATGTTTCATCATGATATCTCAATTTTTACTCAAGTTACAGCCTGCACGGACGGACGGACGGACAGACGGACGGACGGACAGACAGACATCCGGATTTCGACTCTACTCGTCGCCCTGATCACTTTGGTATACATAACCCTATATCTGACTCTTTTAGTTTTAGGACTTACAAATAACCGTTATGTGAACAAAACTATAATACTCTCGTTAGCAACATTGTTGCGAGAGTATAAAAAGGCTGGGCAAAAGGATTGTGGACACATTCGTTCGACACAACTCGTCACATATACTGCGAACACTCTCTCCGCTTACAACATCCGTCCCGCGCGCTACAGTAAGCTTTTCGACAACAACGATCTGGCGCGCTGTAGACATACGCTCGTTTAAGTTGGTTACCGAAGTAATTCAAATGTATAATTTTAATAAAATACGATTTGTAAAAATATTAAATCTTTTTTAATAAATTAATATTGTGTATCATACTACTCAAGCCACCCGGTATTTTTATTTCAAATGTGCGTGACAATTATTTAAACAATTTACTCGTACATAGTGATTACCAAGGCAAAAATAGAGATACATATGTATCTACCAGTTACAAATTTATACATTCTGTAAGATAAAGAAAGTTAATTGACTTTAATATGTGAATCTAATGATTTGAAGCAATTTGATGTGGATTTCTAAATGTGTACTTGCCAGAAAATCGGTTTTATACCGAAATGTAAAGTTGTGGAATTTTTCCAAATGCACTGTCGTTTTGGCTTTATGCGAAGTTCTGTAAGATAAAAAAAGTTATTTAACTTTAATATGTGAATTTAAAAATTAAAACAACTTGATATGGATTTCTAAAAGTGTACATGCCAGAATATCGGTTTTATACCTAAATGTAAAGTTGTGGAATTTTTCCAAATGCACTACCGTTATGGCTTTATGACAATTTTAGTTAGATGAAGAAAGTTAATTAATTTTAATATGTGAAGCTAATGATTTTAAGCAATTTGATATGGCTTGGAAATGTGTACATGCCAGAAAATCAGTTTTATACCAAAATGTAAAATTGTGGAATTTTTCTTGATGCAAACTTCAGTAAAATGGAGAAGGTTAATTTACTTTAATATGTGACGCTAATGACTTGAATCAACTCGAAATGGATTGCTTAATGTTTAAATGCAGAAACACCGTCTTTATACCTAAATGTAAAATTGTAGAATTTTTCCAAATGCACTGCCGTTATGGCTTTATGCCAACTTCAGTAAGATGGAGAAAGTTAATTAACTTTAATATGTTAAGCTAAAATATGAAACAACTTGATGTGGATTTCTGAAAGTGTACATGCCAGAATATCGGTTTTATACCTTAATGTAAAATTGTGGAATTTTTCCAAATGCACAACCATTATCGCTTTATGCCAAATTCAGTAAGATGAAGAAGATTAATTAACTTTAAAATGTGAATTTTTTAATTTGAAGCAACTTGATATGGATTTCTTAATGTGTACATGCCAGAATATCGGTTTTATACCTAAATGTAAAATTGTGGAATTTTTCCAAATGCACTACCGTAATGGCTTTATGCCAACTTTAGTAAGAGGAAGAAAGTTAATTAACTTTAATATGTGAAGCTAATGATTTGAAGCTATTTGATGTGGATTTTTAAATGTGTACTTGCCAGAAAATCGGTTTTATACCGAAATGTAAAGTTGTGGAATTTTTACAAATGCCTTGTCTTTTTGGCTTTATGCGAAGTTCTGTAGGATGAAAAAAGTTTATTAACTTTAATATGTGAAGCTAATGATTTGAAGCGATTTGATATGGATTTGTACATGCCAGAAAATCAGTTTTATACCAAAATGTAAAATTGTGGAATGGAATTTTTCCAAATGCACTGCCGTTTTGGCTTTATGCCAACTTCTGTAAGATGAAGAATGTTAATTAACTCTAATATGTGAAGCTAATGATTTGAAGCAATTTAATATGGGTTTGTAAATGTGTACTTGCAAGAAAGTCGGTTTTATACCTAAATGTAAAATTATGGAATTTTTTCAAAATGCACTGCCGTTATGGTCTTATGCGAACTTTTGTAAGATGACGAAGGTTAATTAACTTTAATATGTTAAGCTAATGATTTGAAGCAACTTTATATGGATTTCTAAATTTGTACATGCAAAAAAGTCGGTTTTATACCTAAATATAAAATTGTGAAATTTTTCCAAATGCACTGCCGTTATGGCTTTATGCCAACTTCAGTAAGATGAAGAAGATTAATTAACTTTAACATGTGAATTTATATATTTGAAGCAACTAGATATGGATTTCTTAATGTGTACATGCCAGAATATCGGTTTTATACCTAAATGTAAAATTGTGGAATTTTTCCAAATGCACTACCGTAATGGCTTTATGCCAACTTTAGTAAGAGGAAGAAAGTTAATTAACTTTAATATGTGAAGCTAATGATTTGAAGCTATTTGATGTGGATTTTTAAATGTGTACTTGCCAGAAAATCGGTTTTATACCGAAATGTAAAGTTGTGGAATTTTTACAAATGCCTTGTCTTTTTGGCTTTATGCGAAGTTCTGTAGGATGAAAAAAGTTTATTAACTTTAATATGTGAATTTAATAATTTAAAACACCTTGATATGGATTTCTAAAAGTGTACATGCCAGAATATCGGTTTTATACCTAAATGTAAAGTTGTGGAATTTTTCAAAGTGCAATACCGTTATGGCTTTATGACAATTTTAGTAAGATGAAGATAGTTAATTAACTTTAATAAGTGAAGCTAATAATTTGAAGCAACTTGATATGGATTTCTAAATGTGTACATGCCAGAATTTCGGCTTTATACCTAAATGTAAAATTGTGGAGTTTTTTCAAATGCACTACCGTAATGGCTTTATGCCAACTTTAGCAAGATGAAGAAAGTTAATTAACTTTAATATGTGAATTTAATAATTTGAAACAACTTGATTTGGATTTCTAAAAGTGAACATGCCAGAATATCGGTTTTATACCTAAATGTAAAATTGTGGAATTTTTCCAAATGCACTGCCTTTATGCCAATTTTAGTAAGATGAAAAAGATTAATTAACTTTAATATGTGAATTTTTTAATTTGAAACAACTTGATTTGGATTTCTAAAAGTGCACATGCCAGAATATCGGTTTTATACCTAAATGTAAAATTGTGGAATTTTTCCAAATGCACTGCCTTTATGCCAATTTTAGTAAGATGAAAAAGATTAATTAACTTTAATATGTGAATTTTTTAATTTGAAGCAACTTGATATGGATGTCTAAATGTGTCAATGCAAGAAAATCGGTTTTGTGGGCTTATGTCAACTTGAGTAAGATGGTAAGGGTTAATTAACTTTAATATGTGAAGCTAATAATTTGAAGCTTTGAGGATTTCTAAACATGTACATGCCAGAATATCGGTTTTATACCTAAATGTAAAATTCTGGAATTTTTTCAAATGCACTGCCGTTTTGCCTTTATGCCAACTTCAGTAAAATTGAGAAGGTTAATTTACTTTAATATGTGACGTTAATGACTTGAATCAACTCGAAATGGATTGCTTAATGTTTAAATGCAGGAAAACCGGTTTTATACCTAAATGTAAAATTGTGGAATTTTTCCAAATGCACTTCCGTTATGGCTTTATGCCAACTTCAGTAAGATGAAGAAGATAAGTTAACTTCAATAGGTGAATTTATTAATTTGAAACAACTTGATATGGATTTCTAAAAGTGTACATGCCAGAATATCGGTTTTATACCTAAATGTAAAATTGTGGAATTTTTCCAAATGCCCTGCCCTTTTGGCTTTATGCCAACTTCTGTAAGATGAAGAAAGTTAATTAACTTTAATATGTGAATTTAATAATTTGAAACAACATTATATGGATTTCTAAAAGTGTACATGCCAGAATATCGGTTTTATACCTAAAAGTAAAATTGTGGAATTTTTCCAAATGCACTACCGTTATGGCTTTATGCAAACTTTAATTAGATGAAGAAAGTTAATTAACTATAATATGTGAATTTTATAATTTAAAACAACATTATATGGATTTCTAAATGTGTACACGTCAGAATAACGGTTTTATACCTAATGTAAAATTGTGGAATTTTTCAAATGCACTGCCGTTTTGGCTTTATGCCAACTTCAGTAAGATGAAGAA